>NC_059431.1:71557579-71710079 GCF_021028975.2 Sphaerodactylus townsendi | reverse complement strand
AATCTTGGCAAAAAATGAAGGATGATGGTTTAAAAAGTACAATGGTTACACTGTCAACTATTTTCAGAACTTAAAAAAGATCTTCATACAGCAAGAGGTGGAATGAAGGGGCTGACAGAATTTTAAACGGTGATAACAGAGCAAATAGAATACTTATTAGGATGAATGTATAAGCTATTGCTTCAATTTGAGACAGAACGGAGCAAGTTAAAACACATGTAGTCAGATGGATACAAAATTTCAAGAAAGCGACATCTCTCCAAAAATCTGAAAACTTATGGATAAAAGGTATAAAATTCACAGCAAGCCAAACATTAGAGAAAATTGGTATAAGATGTTCTATTGATGATATATTAGCCCAAAAGTATTCAGTAGGTAAGAATTATAGTGGGAAATGCTGGAAGTGTAGAGATGGATGGAATCTTCTGTCATATCTGGCAGACATGCAAAAAGACAAAAATTGAAAAGAAATATATGTTGAAATCCAAAAAATATGAAAAATTAAATTTGCCATGGAAGCCAAAAATATGCTATTGGTCCTTTTGCTCCAAAACATTCCAAAAACCCTGGAAGAATTGTTTAAATCAGGGGTCCTCAAACTACGGCCCAGGGTCCAAATGCGGCCCCCCAAAAACATTTATCCATCCTGCTGGGTGCTTTTGCCATGCGCATCCACCTTCCTTTCAGGGGCTTCCTCTCGAGCAAGAGTGAGCTTTCAAGGGGCTTCCTCTCGAGCAAGCGCAAGTGCACTTGCAGCCTTGGAGACCTCAGTGCATGCAAATCTTTGTAAGGATCCTCTCAACCACAAGCCCCACGGGAGGCGAGAGGTCTCTGTTCCTGGGGGGCTGCAATACCTGGCATACAGAAGGCAGCCACCTGGCACGGCAACTCCTGCAACCAAGCACCTTGAAGGCGGCAGGTGGGTACACCCACCAGGTGACCCTTGCTGACTGCAGCTGCAGCCATGACTACTGGCTCTGCTCATCATTGCTGTGCACCACTCCCCAGCCTCAGTCATCCCGTTCGGCTTCAGTCTCCTCATCTGCCACCTGCCAGTACCCGAAGCGGGGAGTGGTAAGGCCCCTGCCACCGGCCTCTCCCCGTCTAGCTTGTTCAGCTCAGACTGCTCACATGACTTGGACCGCTTGTATAGGGGTTGCAAGTGAGCAGTCCAAGCCGAGTGAGCGAGCGAGATGGGGAGAGGCCTGTGGCAGGTACTTTCCTCCCTGCTTTGGAGCCAGACAGGATGACTGAGGCTGGGAGCGGTGCACAACGACGGTGAGCAGGGTCAGTAGTCACGACTGCAGCTACGGTCAGTGAGGATCTCCTGGTGGGTGTACCTGCCTGCCACCTTCAAGGCACCTGGTTGCAGGAGTTGCCATGCCAGGGGGCTGCGTCCTGCGTGCCGGGCATTGCAGCCTCCCAGGAACAGAGACCTCTCACCTCCCGTGGGGCTTGCGGTTGAGAGGATCCTTACAAAGATTTGCATGCACCGAGGTCTCCAAGGCTGCAAGTGCACTTGCGCTTGCTCGAGTGGAAGCCCCTTGAAAGCTCACACATGCGCAAAGGTGGGTGTGAGCTGGCACGGGAAAGATGGGTTAAAATGAACAACAGAGATTCCCATTCAGAACAACGGGAGAGATGCCTGAAGGCCCATTGGTTGCAATAGAACCCAAAAACATGCATTGAAACATTTTTACTTGTTCTTTATTTTAAATACTGTATTTGTTCCCATTTTGTTTTTTTACTTCAAAATAAGATATGTGCAGTGTGCATAGGAATTTGTTCATAGTATTTTTTTAAAAACTATAGTCCGGCCCTCCAACGGTCTGAGGGACAGTGAACTGGCCCCCTGTTTAAAAAGTTTGAGGACCCCTGGTTTAAATATATAATAGTAGTCAGAGTTATATTTGCAACAAAATGGAAAGGAGAAAAACATCCCCAAAGGGAGGATTGGGAAAACAAACTAGCCAAATACACAGTAATGGCAAAATCTAACTAATAATAAAATGCTGAGAAATGGAATGTTCAACAACAAACCCTTCAACAATAAGGGAGCAGGACTCATGAAGTAAGTCCTGCTTCCCCACTGGTGTGGAACATTCCATCCCCACCCTGGAACAGCGGTGCCTTGGCGACGCTGCTCCAGACTGCACAAGTCCTCCCAGTCCATGTGCACAAGTCCTCCCCGTCCCTCTTACTTCATGCCATCTCTCGCACCTTGGCGTCACAGACCTGGAACCAGTGGCAGTGGCGTAGCGCTAACGTGGAAGGAAGGGGGCACGACGCCCCAGTGCACACTGCAGTGAGTGCAGGGGACACCGTGCCAGGGGCACAGGGCGCACATGCGCCCCGGACACATTTTCCCCTTGTTCTACCCCTGGTAGGTAGTGAGCATCATGCTGTGAGCAAGAAGGGTGCTACTGCCCCAGTAAAGCCCGTTGCATGGGGAGATGCTTCCTCTTCCACCCTTTGCTAGGACCCATTGCATCTCCCCCGCAATGGGCTTTGCCACAAGTAATGTGAATAATAGACCAACCAAAAAATTTCAATACAAATGGAAAGCATGCTACTTATATTAGTCTTTTAAAAATGGGGAGCAGTGGAGGATGTGGTTGGAATAATATATTTGAATTACTAACAATTTGTTTATTATGTTATATCAAAACATAAAAGTGCTAAAGGAAAAAAGCAGTTCAATATATGATAGATGATAATAATATCACTCTCTTTTTTATTAAGTAATTGTAGTCCATCGATTACCTTGGCAGTGGCTAAATTCTTGGAAAACATTTTAAATACCAATATTTGAATGTTCTAAATGTAGATATACTTGCAATTTTATATGCCATTAAAGGTTGAATTGAATTGAATTGATAATAATATATGGTTTTTTCAATATTGAGGAAATCTTAGAATTCTAGATTTGTAATAACCATTATTTCAAAGTTTTATTTATTTTTATTGCCATTTATTCTATGATGTTGTTTAATGTTATTTTTGTGGTTAAATATTGGACAGTGTATTTTATGTATAGTTTTCTTTTCCATTTTGAAAATGACCCATGTTTTTATTTTCTATTTTATAGGGGTTTTCTTTCAGTTAATAAAAAAGAATTAACCTCATTGTCAGAGTATGTTGTTATGACCACTAGCATTGTAGGTTTTTAATAAGGATTGGAGAAATCAATGGGACAAATATCAATGGCTATTATATCCCATAGTTTAAAATGTGCCAGTGGGGAATATACCTTTGATCGCTGTAAGATGAGAACAAAGAGAAAAGATTACCAATTCCATTGTACCTTGCCTGTGTCAGTCCCAAAGCCATCAGTCTGGCCAATGCTGGAGATGGAGCACTTGATTGGATAAATATTTGTACTTCTCTGTCAAAGCAATGCTTATGTTTCTAGGACCAGGAGTAATGGGTTGAATCAGTGGTGGGATCCAAAAATTTTAGTAACAGGTTCCCATGGTGGTGGGATTCAAACAGCGGCGTAGCGCCAATGGGGCTGGGTGGGGCATGACGGGGGCATGGCCGGGCATTCTGGGGGCGGGGCATTAATAATTTCTCTGTTACTGTAAAAAACTCTTACTGTAAAAAAAAAGTTCCTAATTTCCAGCTGGTATATTTCTGTCCATAATTTAAACTCATTATAGCAAGTCCTATCATCTACTGCCAACAGAAACAACTACTTCTCCTCTAATTGACTGCCTGTCAAATACTTAATACTTTCAAATACTTAATTTTGTTTCTAGAAATCAAAAGAAGGATACTTTCCTTAAACAAGAAACTTTACCATATTTCTAAAACATGTTTTTAAAACAGCCCAACAGGGAGAATTATCCCGTTTTCTACCTTCGCTAACCAGCCACATAGGAAACAACAGGACTTTATGCCAACTGTGAAATCATGAGTGGTCACTACAGTTTAGTGAAGATTCACCATCACCACTGTTTGTTAACTATATTCTGAAGGGCTAATACATTCAATACTCAAAATAATTTGCACTTTAGATTAAGACACAAATTCATTAAAATACTGCATAGGCATATTCAAGAGCTAGATATCAATCCATACTGTATATTCTGCAAATATTTCACATTAATTAATCCAGGATTAGAGACACAGATTAGCATAACATTCTCACATACAGGAATACAGAGGTTTTAAGTGCCCAAGCATCATGGTAAATCACAATTTATCATAAAATGAACAGAGTGCCAAAATAAATAGTCTACCAAGCAAGTAAAGAGTCCCCTGGACCCAACAGTAGTTAAAGGGTCCCTCCTCTTACTAGCTATCAAGCTCCGGGCTACGAGAAAGAAGAAGAGAGGGGGAGGTGAGGGCGTGGAGACTGAAAAGCGGACCCAATTAGTAACCCCCTCTCGGCACACACAAAAACTAGTAACCCACTCTTGGGAACTGGTGAGAACCTGCTGGATCCCACCTCTGGGTTGGATAGATAAAGACTCTGCAAGGTGAAAGAAAAGAGATTCCACCGAAACATCAGGAAAAATGCCCTGACAGTAAGGGATGTTTGACAGTTAAATGCACTACCTCAGAGAGTGGTGGAGTCTCCTTCTTTGGAGGTTTTTAAAGAGAGTCTGGATGGCCCTCTGTCAGGAGTGCTTTGATTATGTGTTCCTGCATGGCAGGGGGTTAGACTTGATGGCCCTTGGGGTCTCTTCCAACTCTATGATTGTATGATTCTCCCTCCTGTTGTTGCCAAAGATTTTTAAAAAGAAAAATTAGGTGGTTGGAAGACAAAAATAACTTTCTTCAGCTAAAAAAATCACAGCCACATTCTTAACCAAGCAAGCAAAAAAAAAATCTATGGTTAAAATCAGCTTGGGTTTGATGTGTCAGCAAGAGCAGTAGACTGTGGGCATCTGCGAATTTGTGCCTTCATTTTTAACAGTTTTGCACTCCAAAAGTCATCGAAAGGGTTAGCTCTCTTCGGACCTGAGAAGAGAACTAATCTGCCATGGCCAATTGATTTGACTGTTGAAATGGAAATGGCCAAAGAACAGCTCTGCAAGCCTCAAATTACAGCTAATTTACAAATTACAAGGAAAAGTTGGATGGCTCTGATTGTAGAGTTTAGTGAACTCTAAATAAATAAATAAGAGTGAAGTGAATCCTCAGGTGGAGCTACACACATGGGTGGGGAGCCCGATGCCAACTCTATCCAGTGCCATAGCACTTAAATCAGAATGACCCATTACCCATGGGATGCTTACCACAAGGGTGTTCTCTGCGCACTCCTCATGTTTTTTTCCATTTACACATGAGGAGGCAGCCCACAGTCTGCATAGTAGTTTGTCGTAGTCTGTCAGCCTCTCCTTGTTTCCTTAATGCTGTCCATCAACAGCCTTAAAGGCCCAGAGCTCAGAGCTGATATTAAAGCTGATATTCTCCTCTCCTTCCTTTGGAAAACTGCAATCCTGACTGGGAGACTTTCACTTGGCAGATTGTTGGAGGGGGTTGGCAACACAGCATTGAAAACTGAGGCAGGGCAGAGCAAGGCGATCAGACACCTTTCTCTGGGGCCAGTGATCAAATGCAAGGATCCTGCCTCCCCCACACACACAAACACACACCGACAGACAGGGCCTCAGATAAGTCTGGCTTAACATTACAAGGTTAAAAATATGAGAAACCCACCCATATCCCACAAATGTGCAAGTTATTATCTGTTTTCCGATATTATATTGCTTCTGAACTGAGGGCAAAATTATACCTTGCTCAGGTGGGAAAAACCATGAATGAGTCCCACTTTATACAGTGGACAGGACTATGGCTTAAATGTTTATCTGTACAGGGACAGTGATTTTAGAAAATTAACTTCTCTCAGTAGATGTCCAATTCCCTGTTAGAAGGAACTGGGCAAAGAAACTGCAAAGAAAACTCAGTAGCGGAAGGGGAAATGGTCAGCTAGATAGGGCTGTAAGGTCAATGATCCTACCATCCTTTTGTTTCACCTCTTGCCTGTTGTTAAATACTCTTAGGTCTAATATTCTGCTTTATTTCAAATGTTAGCTGCAGAGACTAACTGCTCCTTTAAAATTCAGTTTCCTTCTAGCTGGCAAGAGACTGCAGGGGGAGAGACATAGCCAAGGACGACAAACTCCTTCCCTGCTCCTAGTCTCTTGCCAGTTAGAAGAAAAGTAAACTGAATTTTAAAGGAACCGTCTTTAACTAGAACTTTATTTTGCCCACAGGGCAACAATGCAGAGAAGTCCCAACTCTGAGAGGCTGAGCTAAGATAATGATGAACTTTTATCTGCTGCAACTTTAAGAAATACTGCATGAGCACTAATTAGACATTTTTTAAGATAATCCTTTCAAATTGGGTTGTCTTCTTCTGAAATTTATAGTCTTCTAATTCAGTTGACTGCAGTTCCACAACAAGTATAATCATAAACATGCCAGTGAATGTCTAATAGAATGTAATGCAGTGGAATAAGGAAAAGGAAGCTTCCTCCATTGCAGTGAATACTGAACCTTACTTGTGAACGCCTTGTAAAATCTTGTTGAAAGCATGTGGATTCCCAGATTTCCCCCCTTTTATATGTATTGAGAATGGGGTTGTAAGCAGCATGATGCTTATATATGCCCCAAACAGTGGCTTTAACAATAAGGTAGTTCCTCGACTAATTGGACCTTAATTTTTCCCTTAATAAGGGAAATATTTTATATACATTTTATTTTATTTTCAATATATAGCTCAGACTAATTATACACAGTTATACACAGTTATAGTATAGTATTCAGCATTATTGTGAAAGTAAAATGAAAGGGAAAACATTGTATACTATCCTGAGTTCCTTGGTTTTAAAAGAATGTAAAGAGTGATAGAAACTTATTTTACAGAGACAAATAACAGAAGTTTAAATTAGGAATGTTAATTTCCCTCTTATAACTGATATAACATTTTTACTCTGAATTGGCTTCTGTTTTTATTCATTGTTACTGAAACTCTTTTGGCTGTGTGGAAAGTTTTTTTAAAAAAAATAGGCACCTAGCAGCAATTCTGATCTCATTTCAAAACGTTTTCTACTTAGGTGTAACAAAAGCAGGACAAGCTGCCTGTGCTGGTTGAATGTCTTGTAAATATCTATGTCTGCCATAATATGGTTTAATTGCTGATATTACCCTTTCACAAAATTGTGGTTACAAGATGAAGTTCTAGACCAGTGGTTCTCAACCTGTGGGTCGTGGTATCCCTTTGGGGGTCAAATGACCCTTTCACAGGGGTCGCCTAAGACTCTCTGCATCAGTGTTCTCCATCTGTAAAATGGATAAATGTTAGGGTTGGGGGTCACCACAACATGAGGAACTGTATTAAAGGGTTGCGACATTAGGAAGGTTGAGAACCACTGTTCTAGACCAACTGGGGAAATAAAAAACCAGCAACTCTCTATGACCTGATGGTGTACACCTACAAGTTCTTAGGGGACTCATATGTGAAGTGGCTGATCTACTAACCCTTATATGTAATTTTTCACTAAAATTGGCCACTGTACCTGAAGACTAGAGAGGAGCAAATATTACACTGATTACCAAAAAGGGACCCAAAGGTGAACCTTTAATAGGTCTTTGGAGGGAATAATTATTGCTGTTCTGTGCTTTAAATATTGTAATTGTGCAGTTATGTTAAATATCAGGGGGGGTTATATTTCATTTCTTGTCCCAGGTGTCGTTTTCTGTGGCCAAGCCCCTGCCATCCCAGGAAACTGTATTTAGGATCTAAGCCACTGTGTGAAATGGAAACTCCCATAACCCTATAAACTACAGTAATATTCTATCTTACAATCTTACAAGCCACAAATAAAAATGTCACATTCACAGACCTTTCCAGTAATTGCTATTGCAAAAAATATATTACAGCTTTCTTTGTGTTGCGGAACCCCTCCAATTAATTTTGATCCAGTTATGAATCAATGTGTTAATAATACACCGTTTATAGTGTATGTGAATGATGTAGCTGCTGACTCAGTCCCAGACCATGTGGGCACTTTTCCATTTAGTGATCTGTTTGTACTAAGAGAAGGGAAAAAAGCATTGGATTTAATATCAAATGTATCCATATATAATATTGGAGGAGAACTCTGTCAGAAATTTGCAGGTAGTATGAAATGCCTCTCTTCTTTGATACCCCTGAGAACAAGTCAGTTCCAAGTATCCATCTTCATACATAAATAGTGCTTTGAGATGCATGTGTAAAAAAACTGAAACATCATTGTGAGTTGCTGAATTCTCAAATGTTCTAAACAGGACATTGCTGAAATTTTATCAGTGAAGCATTTCTCAGTAAGTTCAGCAACACAAGCAAAATTGCCTTGCTCTGAAGTGCTAAAATCATGAACAGATGTATAATTTTCTGACACAGAATTGGTTAAGTCATATGTGTGCCCTCTCAATTAAAAAATATATACACACTACTAGGCAAATGAGTATGAAAAAAAGTCAAGGGTGATCTTTTTTCCCTTGAAATTTCAATTTCAACAAAGGAAAAAAAAGCTGCTGGCTCATGTAACTTGCGAAAGAACCACTATAGCGCCAATACACAGCCCTCAAATTCTGTGACTTCTTAAAAACAATTAAGTATTCATTTGCTAATTTGCAGCCTCATTACTAATCAGATGGCTATTTGAATAACCCAGACAGTTAGGATTTGAAGGGGCAGCTGGTGCTCTTATGTAAGTAAACAGACAAGGGAAATGGGGCCAATATAAATCAACATGTGGAGAGGCTCAAAGCAAGGTCTTCAATGAGTGTTTGAACTTTTTTTTTTTAGTTTACTTTATCTGGCCTTGTTACGATAACATGGCATAGCTGGATGATCAGACCCAAACTGTTTACTTTAGGGTCCTTAGGACTACAGAGAAGGAGATACTCACTGTAAAGCAATACAGAGTAGCAAGATAAGAGTTTATTTTTTTAAAAAAATGTTTTTTGGTGATTGTTTTTATGAAGAGAAGTTTTAATATAATGCAGATGTGGAGAGAGCAGGAAAAGTCAAGTATACCATACTTGCTTTTTTCATACTTCCCAATCTTCTCCAGAACAGAATGTTTCCAGTGCACGTACACACACACACACACACACACACACACACACACACACACACACACACACACACACATCATCGTCATCGTCATCGTCATCGTCATCATGTTATGGAAGTCTTTACCCATTAAAAACTCCAAACAAGGGTGGCTAATAGCAAGCTAGATTTATTGACATGTCAGATGGACATGGAGAGAGCTATACCATGGTACCAACTCTCTGAAGTCTGTATCACAGTACAGCTCATTTTAAGGCGTTTCTGAACAGACCCTTCTGACGACTTCTGGCCAATCCCGGCTGACCACTCAGGCACAATCAGCAAATACATTTTTAAAAGAATATATCATTTGACTTGGTTACGTATGCATCATTTGACTTGGTTACATATGGGGCTACATATATCTTCTGTCCAGTAAGCATAATCAGCAAAAAGCCTAACCAGTTGCGTGAACCATCACTATATGCTGCATACCCCTAGGTCAGTGCTTACTGTTGCCCTTTCACTCATAAGCAAGTATCTGCTGGTTCTTGCAAAATAGCAAACGCAGCTGTTTCAGCAGCATCCAGCTACTGACTTCCCGAGTGTAACTGCAAGACATATTTTTGGCTATGAATATTTCTCAACTGTGGTCTTGCAACTTTATAATTTTTATTTCCATAACTTCCATAACTTCCATAACAATCATTTTCCATGATATGATAAATTATCACCCAACAGTTCCTTACTGAGATTGAGTTTCAGTTTATTAACATTTTCTTCCAGTGCATTACCAATATCAAGCTCTTGTTCAGAAGACTCAGATCTATACCTGGATTGCTTACAAAAAAGAACAGAATGTGGTGACCCCAATTCACACATCAACAGACAGGAGATACCCAGGTCAAAGAGATATTAAAAGTATCTGAGAAGTCCAGGAAAATCAGCAGAGTCACACTCCAACTATTTCTTCCCTGTTCTAGGTCATCTACTAGGCTGACAAAAACAGTTTTAGTTGCTCATCAGAGCAAAAGTCATATTGAAATGAATCAATTAAATTAGCATAATCAAGAATACATGAAGCTTCAGTCTCACCACATGTTTGGGCATCTTGCTTAGAAAACAAAGTTTCATTACCAGCAAACAGGGATGTTTTAATACCCACCATCACTGGCTATTCACTAGTTGCAAACAGAATATACAAATAAATAAATTAATATCAGATTAAGGACAGTGTTGATGGGACTTATGAGCCACTAGCGGTACCCAGCCACACATTGCTGTGGGTTATTGTGGTGAAATGGGAAAGGAACAGTAGCAGCAAATCAATTGCAGAGGCCAGCAGTACGTGCTCATGGAAACGCGCAGCCTGATACTGTACGATGTCATTGATGTGTGTGACCGCATTCCTTGGGGCGGGGTGTGAAAAGGCACCCCTCCCACACATCTAGGCTGCTGATCACAATCCTTTACCTGGGAGTAAGTTTGGTTGGTGGCAATGGGTGTCGCTTCTGAATAAGCCCTCTGAGGGGTGTGATGCAGCCATTCAAAGTATGTCACGGTTGCTTTACCGAGCTTACTCCTGAGTAACGCATGCCTGGTTTTCTGAACTGTAACTGCAGTATTCAGGGAATGTAGGCTGGCTGGCCCCTCCCTTCTGTCCCTTGCACGCCACCCCTCACTTTCTCCCATTCCTCACTTCTCTTCTCTTTCCTTGCATGCCACCCCTCCCCCTTCCTCCCTTCCCTCTCCCTCTGCTAGGTGGGTGGGTCATATCCAGATGCTGGGGGCCCCTCCCTCCCCTCCCTTGCATGCCATCCCTCACTCTCTCCCCTCCCTCACTTCTCTTCCCTTGCATGCCTCCCCCTCCTTCCCTTCCCTCTCCCTCCTTCCAGCTGTCTTTTACATTCAAGCTTGTTCAATATGGGTGTGGAATATGGGTGAGGAAGTAGTTAAGCGGTGGTTGGATGTGAGGGAGGGCAGAGTGAGGAATGTGAGGATGAGCTGGATGTGTATGACAGTATGTGCGTTGTGTGGTAGTAGTGGGTGAGGCACAGAGAGTGAAAGGTACCTGTGTGTGAGGGGGGGAACCCCACCTGACGTCTCACATGGCAGCGTGTGTATGCGTTTCAGTTCCACTCGAGTCATTACTTATGTACTGTTTTCACTGCTCATATCTGGCCATCTGAGCAAACATTCTAAGGGCATGAACATTCTAAGGGTGACAGTTACACAGAGGCAGCTTCATGTCCTTCACCATGGAGTGCCAGGAAAAAGGTGTGAAATTTCAGGTATGTGAACATCTAAAAACACTCTCACCTGGCTGACTGCAGTGGCTGGAAATTTTCAGAGGAATTGGCCCAGCAGTTCCTGTGTTAGACCATCAGGAACAAATTCACGGTTTGCTTTTTAAATATATAGATTGTCTTTGAACAGACCACCAGCTCACTTATTATTCTCTCTGATTTCATCTTGTGGCAATGCTTAGCAGCGAAATGTGATTGGTTGTCCCTTGCTTAGTGGTGTGGTACATATTGAGACCTGACATGGTATTACAAAGTTGCCGATGTGATTCCTATCTTCCGCTGATACCTCTCAGTTAGCAACCTTTTTTATTAGAAAGGATGGCACCAAAAGATCAAGGATAGAAGCAACCGTGAACATGTGGCAATGTATGAATGAAGTATGAATAAAGCAAACACATACCCCTGTAAGCTCCCTTTTGCCTTGGAAATAATTTAAATTTAAATTCAATTTATGCAGGATTAAGTCTTAAGCAAAGACACAAAACTGTATGTCTCAGTTTTAAAAATCCCATATGAACTGTTTCTGTTCTAACTATGTTTCTTTGGACAATTTTAGGCTGCATGGCAAATCGGGCAAGAAAACAACCTAACTGTATAAGAAAGCAATTTAAACATGCAAGCAGAAACAACTGAATTTGATCAGCTCCATGACGGCAACCAGTAGAAGAAGAAGAGTTTGGAGTTATACCCCACTTTTATCAGCTGTAAGGAATCTCAAAGCTGCTTACAAACCCCTTCCCTTTCCTTCCTCTTCCCACAACAAGCACCTTATGAGGTAGATTGTACTGAGAGAATTCTGAAAAACTGTGACTTGCTCAAGGTCACCTTGTGGGTTTCATGTGTTTGAATGGGGAAATCAAACCTGGTTCTCCAGATTAGAGTCCACCACACTTAACCACTACACCATGTAGGGAGGATGTGAGCCAAAATAGTGGATGATCAGGCATAATCATGATCAGGCCAACCTAAACTGATATAATAAATGTTACCTACTTTGAACTTCAGATTCTTACAAGTATCATAATAAAATACTGTAGGAGTATTAGTAGAAAACAATAACACTGGTCAATCTTCAAATATATTGTAAACTGTAGAGTTACTTTCAACAGTGTCAAACAGAGCTGATCCCTAATTGTACTGTACTGGGTGAAATAGTCTGTAATATTCTGGAGATAGTTTCACAATTTTTCCAGAAATATGAAGAAATTATTTAAAATTCCTATTTTCTGAAAGATAGTGAAACCATGTAGAGCTCAGTTATAATGTTAAGATGATTGCTGCCCTTGTATCCGTTTTCCTGCACACAAATGCCAGCATGGGCTTGTATTTGTCATCCCTGGGCAGTGTATTTATTGTGAGGTAAAATCAAGAGCTATCTTTCTCCCTTTAAACAAGGGAAACTTTCTTCAACTACCTCTTCAAATATGCCAGTTTACCTCAGTGTATGCAGCACTGCAGAGAAAAGCAGGAATCCCCCACCCCCCACCCCCGCCGCCAAGGATAGTTTCACAAACACAAACTTTCCTGGCAGTTTGAAAGATCACTACCCCAAGAGTTGACTCAGGAAGACATAATATCTCAACTTCAAAGAGAAGCATGATCAACATATTATTTACCTCACTGATATGCAGAGCTGATTAGTCTATGTGGGAATGTTATGTTAACACCACCTTCGTGTGAGATAAGGAAACTGTAATGTCCTTGCTTTTGTTTGTTTGAACCCGAGTCATTATCTGGTCTGGAAATAATACTTGCTGTAAAGTCCGGTTGTATTGGAATAGGTGGTAATTCACTCTCCTTCACTCAGATCACAATTACATGATTGGACCTGCAGATTAAGACTTTACAAGGTTTTTTAAAAGCTACATTCTTCAAGTTTCTCAACTTGAATCAATTTAATTGAAGTGGTTTAAGGACTATAGCCTTTTCTGCATGCACAGCTTACCACAGATTTTCCCAGTGGTCCAACTTTGTGTCCTGGAAATGTTTTCTTGTTGAAATCATTTTGCACACATTCATCCCCCTTGTCATTTTCCTCCTTGTCACTTCTGTTGCATTGATTCCACATGCTACTGCTGAAAACGTTTTATTCCTGATGGTGGTGGGATGCCATCTGTGAAGAAAAATCCTCCCTTTTCTTCATTTTGTGCAGGTGCTCTAGCATTACTGCACAGTTAAATTGAAGCAACAATTCAAAAAATACCTCAGCCTCCATTTCTACCATTGAAAACTACTCACACAATATGGAAGCAAATCAGCCTACTGGAGAAAGCACCATTACCTGAAGGAACAAAAATATGTAGCCCCCAACCTCCATATTTTAAGCCAAATTAGAGCTGCAATATTCAATCATTCATTACAATCATTACTGCTGCAGTCACTTGTCAATTTCACTTGCTCCTAACAGCTCCTAACACCTTAGGTTACATTGCTAAGATACAAAATTGACAAAACTGATCCAAATACCCCTGCTTCTTTGTGTCAGTGCCTAAACGTTAATGTTAATCACAAGCTCTATGTGAAACTGACAAAGTCGATTTTATCACCCTGCGTCTTTATATCTGTGCCTGAACATTAACATTGCTAACTCTATGTGAAATCAACAAAACTGATTTAATTGCCCCTACTTCTTTGCATCTTTATATCTGTGCCTGAATGTTAGTATCACAATTCTACAGGAAATTTTGACAAAGCTGATCTAATCACCCCTGCTCTTATTTCTGCCTCAATGTTACATCACTAGTTCAATATAACAAAAAGAAACAGTACATTAAAAATTAATTTTGAAAATGAAGAACAAGGGGGTGGGGGGGGGAAATAAAATAGCTGAAGAGAAGGTTGGGAGATTACACCGGGGTTAAAATAATGGGCAGTTGTTTGCTGAAGCAGATAAATAGACTGTTTCAACATTACCATGTGCTAAAGGGAAGCTGGCTTGGAAGCAGATAAAAAATGCAGTAAAAGTGCTCAGGAAACAACTGAGGGAAAATGAAGGGAAAATGTTTCCAGAACCAAATAGATGGGAAAAAAGAGAGCATGGAATTAAAATAAAAAACAGTATCATTTATCAGCAAAATTAATTTAAATAATTTGTGCAGAAAGGCCTATTAAAAATTAAATAGTCAGTTTCAAGACTCTAGCAGATTGTCTTTACTAGGATCAGGGCTGAGAACAAAAATATTTCTTGTAGTTGACTAGTATATAATCTAGGAGTGTAAATATGTATTTATAATCATATATATTTATAATCAGTAAATATGTATTTATAATCAACTACAGGAAAATAGCTCTAATATAACAATTAATAATTCACCAATCCTTTTGCAATACACATAGACAAAGAAAAAGAAGCTGCAGTAACTTAACAGATTACATTATCAAAACTAGGGAATAGTTCACATCTGTACCAAAATGTCTAATCTCGATCTGTGGCTAAAAGAGAAGAGAAACATCAGTTATTAATTACATTCAAGTTTACAGATGTAACCAGGGATCTTATCTCATGACTAATATACTAAAACCCCACAAGGTTGTAGAATGAACCTAAACAGATAATTAGAGTATGTCCTATAAACTGAATGTCCTGAAGACATTCAATTAGTAAGAGATACCATTATAATAGAATTCTGACAACGCTCTTAGGAATTGCCAATTGTAATTTCCTCCCCCACCCCCCACCCTTTACAGACCAGCTACAGTCATACAGTTATGAGTTGTGGGCATATTGATAGTTTTGGCATGAACTTGATTGCTGGTGAATTTTGCTGGTTCAGATTCTCTTGATTACATGGGATTTTAATTCCTGATCAGATCACCTCAATGCCACCAGAAAGGTACCACCCATTCTGAATGTGGTTGTACTCCCCTTGAAGGAACAGATCCATAATTCAGATGTGCTCTTCAGCCCAAACCTACTGATGGATAAGTGGGTGGCAGCTGTGGCCCTTTATCAACTTCAACTGGTTAAACAACTGCAACTTTTCATAGACAAAAAAGATCTGACCATTGTGGTGGATATCCTGGTTACAATGTGATTAGATAACTTCAGTAAGCTCTACATGGGGTGGCCTTTGAGAAGTATTCAGAAACTTAAAATGGTACATTTTGTGTGCATTTTATAAAGTCGAACCAAAAAAAGAAGTCAAAATACACTTTACTGGAATTGCTGACTACAATCTGGAAAAGGGGGTGGGGATACTGTAAGAAGAAGAAAAACCCTGCTTGGCACATTCACACTGGGTTGCAGGACTTTAAAGTTTAAACCTTCTACCCTCTTTTGATTATGGGAAATTTTGCTGAGGCTCTTTCAAAGGGTCCAGTTTTAGGGGCCCTCATTTGATAGATGGGCCACCTTCTTTGGGAGTTGAATTTTATGGCCCAATCTTTCCCATGCTTGGGGATTCTTCCAAGGAGAGTTACCAAAAACAGTGTTGATAATTTGAGGCCTCTACCTTAAAAACAGGTCCTCAATCTTATAAAGAGTATAATGGAGTGAATTTGGGGGTCATATTTGTTTCTGAGCCAGCAGAAAAGGGGCAGAATCAGGCATAATTTTATATAATTTCATAAAACTCAATGGAATCCACAACTGACACAGAGAAAACAAGCTTATCTCTTTACCTGATCTTCTGAACATTAACCAGAATTTTTCAGTAATCTTTACATGAGGCATCATTTTGTCCATTCAGATTGACCCCCAGATATTTAACCTTATGAGACAAGACGTCACACCTAGTAGCTTTTTAAATATCTCTTTCTTTTTTGTTTGGTTAAAAACTTTGTAATAAACTTTGTTTACAATCTATTGATTTTATATCCTGAAAAATATCCATATTTGGTCTATCAAATATTTTATAGGTCGTTGAGGGTTGCTTACTGTTAAATTCACATCATCTGCGGAGCTTTTCATCTTGAATTCTTTTTTAAAAAACCTCATTTTAAGCACTGTTTTTCTTTAAAGGAAAAAACCTGGTATGGTCAATTTCCTAACATATTTATTTCAGAAGAGACCCAGATTAAAATGTAAGGGAAACCCTGGCCAATCTCTTTTGTTTTTATTTCAGCCCTGACTGGCTTGTTGTGAGGAGAACCATAACAACAGAAGATGGATGTTGCTGGATCAGACTCATAACTTCTCCAATCCAGCATCCTCTCTCCCACACTGACTCATCATAAGCTCTGGAAGATCCTGGGGAGGAGGGGAAAGAATGGGAGGTGTCATGGCCTCCCCCTCCCCTAGGGTGAGTGGGCTATGACCAGATGATGGACCCCTCCTCTCTCTCTTCCAACTCTATGATTCTTTAATCTAAATGTAATTGCAGTGCATTATAAACAGTGGTCACAGAAGATCCCTAGTCAGGACTGTGAGTTATTAGGAATACATACTCCACACAACAAAACCAGAGGGTGACCAAGCAGCAGCATCTGAAGTTCCATTGTATGTAGTCCCTTGAACATTCAATAGTTAAAGCTGACAGACTAAACCAGGGGTAGGGAACCTTTAACACTCAAAGAGCCATTTGGACCCATTTGGACCCATTTTCCACGGGAAAAGAAAACACTTGGAGCAGCAAATAATTTTTGACATTTAAAATAAAGACAACACTATATATATTGGGGTTTTTTTACCTTTTACTCCGCTCATTCTGAGAAGTGCATGGATGCGTCCACCCTGCTGCCTGCAGGGTGGGCAAGGATCGGGCCAGTGGCTCGGCCTCACCGGCCGCTTGGAAAGCACCTGCCCCGCTCGAATGGGGCGGGTGAGAGGGGAAGCCCACAGCACGGCCCAGCCGACCACAGGCAGTTGGTGCGCCCGCTTTCTGCCTGCAGGGCGGGCAAGGATGGGGCCGGTGGTTCAGCTTGTGGAGCCGCAGTGCAAGGGCAGAAGAGCCACATGCGGCTCTCGAGCCACAGGTTCCCTACCCCTGGACTAAACAAATGTGGACAAATTGTTATAAATTGGCATAATTAAAAGTATAAATGCCTTAGATTTCTGCAAGTAAATCAGCAAAGAGCTGCAAATTGCCACACATTATCTAAGCATATTTCATTTATTTCAAAAGGCAAAAAAATGACAGGATTTTTTAAGGCAGCACTCCCTCAAATGTTCCACTTTTGCAAAAAGAAAAAAGGCCTCAGACTTTTTTCATGGTGCACATTTTATTTGAGTAATGTTTGATAGCATTCCACTAATTTTCAAATGAGGCTGTTCATTTTTAAGCATGACATTTTTAAAGTCCAGTTTGATATCTGCATCTACTTTTCAAGGCATCACGATGAGGTCAGAGGAGAGCTGCTGCTCCTTGACTCCACTTGGAAAGCACAAAGAGAAAGTTAAACATAAGAACAACAGCAGGAAAACTGTAAGCCCACTCAAGTCTGTTAGAAGCTTAGAAAGAAGGGAGCATAGATAGAAGGACGTGGCATGGTGAAGGTCAAGAGTCAAGCCACCAATGGTTACAGCTTATCTCAGGGATTGCATCCCCTAAGCACAATTCCTGCCCAGCAGATATTGCCCACATTACATTTCTGGCACATGTCCTGACAGTGGATTCAAAGTTCTCTCCCAGTGAAACTTGCCAGATCACTAGTGAGGCATCGCAAGTTCCTTCCAGAGCACAGAGCACATTTGTAGTTTCTTGGAAAATTAAACAGGCAATTCTAAGTTTCTTCAGTTTGTTTAGATCACAAATAATGGGGGAGGGGCATGAATGCTATTCTCCCGTTCCTAGTAATTCCATACTTGAAACCTCTGCTAATTTATTACTATGTGCCAATGTCTCAACCTCTTTGAAAAACTATTTCATAAATCTTGTAAATATTATCTCCTACACACAAACTATAATTTATCTTAAGGACTTCAAAGGTCATCCCTTATCTTAGTTTCACTCCAGACTGATGTCACAATTATTAAAAACAGAGTCATTTTACTTGGTAAAGTTTTTCACTTCACAGTCCCATTCACATAGTAATTTATAGCTGTTCTTTTAAGCAAAGAGTTCTCATATTTTAAGAACCAGAAAACACTTCTATTCAGATTCCTCAGAGGTTATTATGGTATAAGGTATATTGTCTAGCCTTCATTATACAATCTTTTCTTTATGACACTTTGACAAACTCCCCCTCCACATTAGTATAACATTTGGATAAATATACATTAGGTCTGGTTTTGCAACTACATCTAAAGGAAAGATGGGCCTTTTTGCAAATATCTCTGGGATCAGCCTGTTTCACATCTGCTGAGGTTGGTAGTTTGCATTTCCTTTTAATATCAAAAGGATAAACCTTCTGTAAAAAAATCTGGAGTGTTTTGTCTCCAAAATCTGTAACCTACCTCCAGAGAAACTGAAACAATACACAGCCTGAGGAAAAAAACAAACAGAGAGCGGCAGGAAAGCATCTTCACACAAAGAGGGATTTGCCAAAAGAAAAAAAGAAAGCAGTAATGGTTGAATGCCTCATATCAGTACCAAAACAAATAACACCTCCTGTGCTTTAAATATTTAATGTGAAATTATGGATTTATATAGCTTACAAAATGCCAGTGGCTTATTATCTTTGCTGTTTGCATGACAGGCATATTCATATTCCAGTCTTCCAACTAAGACAACAGGAATTCCTCCAGGTGCTAATAGGAGATAGCTCAGCTTGCTGCTTCAGTAATCTACTAATTATAGAATCCCTCAGGTATAACAATGTCATTAATCTGATTAAATTATTTATATTGAGGGACATCTAAATCTTATTAGGCACTCGGTATTTTGGATGTTATACATCTGTATGAATGGCATTTTTGCATGGTTGAGGAGCATAAGTGATTGTCATTTAAACTGCCAAAGGATATGCGTCAATTTGAAGCAATGCACTTAACTTGGGCCACATGCATACACAGAGACCATTTTGGGCTGAAGTTACACCTCAATTATATATTATTCATGAATAGCCTGGAAGGAACTGAAGTGATACTGAAGGTTAGCAGTGATGAACTTGATCACCAAAACCTGCATGTAACTGATACTCATATATAACCATAACAATATGGTTGCTGCTTCTCTAAATTTTCTCCCCAAGCATCTTAATTCGGCACCTAATCCAGTAAATTCAAGGAAAATCATGTGGGATATAACACTATTACTGCCACCATGGGAGGTGCAATACCAATGTGGTTATGTGTCACTAGACAAGTTACCATGGTGGCCACCTTGGTAACAACAATGTTTCAATAATTTATATACAGGTTATGAACTTTCCAGCAATAAAATCAGTTCAAAAGGTTTTCCAGTCAGGTGTCTAAAAGCAACCAAGAACCTATCTGAAATCAATTATTAATGCAGCATGCTGGGATATTATTGACATTTATCTCAGTTATACTAAGAGTGACCACTGGTATTATATAATGGCTTCTCTTTAATGGAATATATCATATCCTCCAATTATCTTATAATGGTATGCAAGGGGTCTTGGTAACCTCAGCTGTTCCACAGAAGGATATCCATAATCAATAGATTAAAATACCACAGGGCTATTTTTTTAATGATTGTTGGATTTTGCTGGATTAGCAACAAAGTAGTGGCTAACAATAATTGCAAACCCATTACATTCTAATTAGTATAACAGTACAATGACACTATTTTAGAAAGGGCAGAACAGCATTATGAAAGGGGAAGTGAGTGCAGAGAAATGGCAGGTTGGGGGATACTTAACCCTTTTTTTTAACTGACTGTTGCCCCACTCAAAATCATTCTCGGTATGTTTGCCATACTGCATGAATTCTTATGAACATTTATTTTAATTGCTAATGTCACAAAGGCACCAAGGCCTCCCTGCAATAGGGGAAATCAGTGCTATTTTCATATGCAGTTAAAACATATTTATCATTCCATTCTATCTATCATTCAGTTAGTCCATAATTAATAGATATTTTTGGAATTGTCACACCCAGGTTTTTCTTGATTTTCAAAATCATGCCTTGCCAAGTCAGTATGATATGCATATTTATTCTGTACATTTGTTCTGCCAAGAAACGTTTCCCAAGAAGTTAGGACAGATCCAATTTATTATTGTTCAATGTAAGCTGTGCTTGATTGGACTTTCTCAGCTATCAAAATTCATTGCGAACTGAAAACCTTATACATTAATACCTAAAGCTCATCGTCAGAGAAAAAGCCTATAATTCTTGTGCTACTTATTCAAAATAGAAACCTCAGGTACAAAATAATAATTCTCATTTCTTCTGGCACTGGCACTGATAAACAGTCCAATAAATAAATAAAAGATACCCTTTGAAATCTGAATATTTTGAATATTCTCCCAAATGCAGCAAGATACTATCTGATTCTTTTTAGAGGATTTAACAAGCACCCACAATTCAGAGTATGCTCATTAAGTAACCAAATTGTGTACTTTCTTCCAACATGATTTTGCTTTTCACTCAGGAAAGGTGGAAAGGTAGCAATGTCAAGAAAAAAACTGACATCATGTATCAAGAGACTTTCTGTTTTTATTTCCTCCCCACCCCCCAGCAATGTTTGCCCAACATAATGTTAAATCCTTGCTGTTTTATGTTAAAATAATGCTGTTTCTCCAGATATCCTTTGGTTGTTTCCTCCTAAGTATGTGAATTTCAACAATACTGTTCTATGGACCAAAGTCAAAGCAACAACAAGGATTGGAGGGTGCAGATAAACTATGACAGTTAAAACAATTGCTAGCAGAATTATTTCAATCTTGCGGAAGTCCAAATTGCACATATGAAGACATTCACTAATGTCAGGGTTACATGTTCAAACTGCTCACTAGGCAAGTCACAACAAATGCTGAGAACTTTGATACAAATATAATCACCAAACTTGCACCATTTACCTGTGAGTTGAGTCCCCTTGCCAGATCATCATGATGTCCTTTGAAGACTGACCTAAATTCTGGGTCAAGCAGTTTTGTACCTATGCAATTGCAACTTGTGCTAATGGATCATGACCACACTGGGTCTTGGTAATAAGATACTACTTGATAAATAAGCTACATCTCTGTAGCTACTTTGGTGTCTGCACATTCATCACAGGAGTCTCCTTGATCATCAGCGAAAGCAAAGGATTTCTCATGGAGTCAAAGCTGGCTCATTGAAGTGACATACAAAACAATCCTATGAGTATCAACTCAGAAGCAAGTACCAGTATGTTAAATAGTGCTTAGTCCCAGGTAAATGTGCATGATCATACTGTAGTCACAATCAGAATCACTCACCAGTACCTTTTTGTACTGGCAGGCAGATTCATCTAAATGACCTACAGCACCATAAAGGGCACAGCACACCAACTAATAATTAATTTTCTCAAAACGTGTATATATGTGGACATTGCTTTTTACAGCTGGGCTTTTGGTTGAGGCCATCCATCCATCCATCCATCCATTGTTACATCATGAACTTACCAGCTCCCCAATTACAATGTGAGATTGCACCATTGTCTTAAATATCATTTTGTGTGTCCCCCTCCTTCCCCAGCCACCTTTTTAAAATCTGAGATTGAAGTTTTTATAGGCTGAAGGGTTATTTATCATCATCATTAGTAGAAGGGAATTGGTTTGGTTTTACCTATTTAATGTGATTTTATTTATTGTTTTAATGATAGCCACTCCAAACCTGGCCATAGTCAAGGATGGGTGGGATAAAAGTTTCATTAAATAAATAAATAAAATAAAAAAACTGTCATTTTAGTTATTAAAGGGAGTGATTAGTTCTGTAATTACATCTCAGCTAAGTGATGTTTCGCCATATTGATTTCAACATTTACAATTACATTATGCAACATTTAAGAACTTGTAAATTCACGTAATGTTTAATTCATTTTTGATGTAAAAAGCAGGAAAGATATACTCATCTATATCTTATGAGACAATTACAAGATATGATAATTTACCTTCACTAATTTGAGGGATAAATGAAAAATATGGTTAAATGTTACAATCTCAGGGACTCATTGCAGAATACAAAAAGTGAGTCAATACAATTAACAGTGGGACATTCAATGAACAGTGAAAGAGGATTTCAGTTGCAGAACCAACCAGAAGTCTAAAAAACAGAACTGAAACAAAGCATGACACATTATAGGATGCAAAATTACATAGCAAGATCAAACTTGCAGCAAACTATATACAGCCTAATAGACCTGGGCGTGCGCTGCAGCAGGGGCATGGCTGGGGTATTTGGGGACAGGTGGGGGCAGGTGGTTCTGCAGTAGGAGCGCAGAGCATGTGTGTTCCCTGGGCACAGTTCCCCCTCACTCTGCCTCTGCCCTTCCACATAGGTTAAAAACCCAGTCACAGAATCTCTACTGAAATAACTTAGAATAAATATATATGATCTATGTTGCTAGCATTGATTGGATTTGCCTGGATGCTTGCTGCCACCGGGAGAAATTTTGCTATGTGGTTTTCTTCTGACTCCACTTAGCAGCAACCTTTGATTTTCCTTCCTACTTTTACTTGAAACAATTATTTCCCCTACACAGCTGTTGTTCATCTTTTAATCTTGGTTTTGTAATTTCTGAAGCAAAAGGCAGATGGGAATGCTGTTAGCTGTTGACCTCAGACTATCCTGAAATATTGAAAATTTTCAAACTAAGCAGTTTGCAGCTTTAGCAAATGTGTTTGGAATTAGCACTTGTCACATTCATCTTATCTTAGAGTGGTAACAAAAGTATCATTACAACAATACCAATTTAGCAAGCTGCCAAGGAGGGTTAAAGATAATAAAAAGTTAGACAGTTTCAACAGACTAGTCCAGAAGATTTAGGATTAATTGAAATTGTCATTCCATGAAGCCATCCTAAGATGACAGAGCTGTAGAAACAGGAAATCCTGTTGAACAAAAAATAAAAGTCATTTACACACTTGGGGCCTCCTTTACACTGAGTGTATATTCCCTTCATGTTGGATTCTCAGTTATGCACACATTTCTCCTTCTTCAGAACTCACCACTCGCACCAGATTCTCCCCTCAGTTTCCAAAACCAATAAAAGTACAACTTTTTGTCTCCTTTCACAGGCCCAACAAAGTAGAAGAGGAGTTTGGATTTATATCCCACCTTTCTGTCCTGTAAGGAGACTCAAGCCAGCATACAAATTCCTTTCTCTTTTCACTACACACACCTTATGAGGTAGGTGAGGCTGAGAGAGTTCTGAACAAACTGTGACTAGCCCAAGATCACACAGTAGGAGTGGGGAAAGAAATCTGGTTCACCAGATAGGAGTTCACCACTCATGTGGAGGAGAGGAGAATCAAATCCGGTTCACCAGGATAGAGTCCACTGCTTTTAATCAGTACACCATGCTGAATATCCTCCATCCTATCTGCCTTTTGCTTAAGAAATTACAAAACCAACATTAAAGGAGACCAGTATGCATTTAGCTTCCTTTGGGTTTTCCTGGTTCTCCTTGCCTTCCCCCACTCACACAGCAGCAGTTCTGCCCACTCTTTGGGCCAGCTTCTCAGGAGGCCCAGAAAGGCATTTTTATATGTTAACACCTCAGGTCTATACAGGAGCAATAGACCATTAAAAGAGCAATAGACCATGAAATTTTGAAAGGAAAGATGTGATTGTTCAACTTCTTGGCTAGAGGGAGAATCAGTGGAACATAGGACATTTCCCAATGGGAAAAAAAGTGAGGAAACGCCAGCCACAGCCTAAGTACTGCATGCTGTGAACCCCAGACTCCTTTCAAAAACAGAAGACTCAAGGAAGTAGGTAAGTGTTCAAACCCACCCCCTCATTACATGTCCAAAGCTCCACCCCCGTTTGTAGGTTTTTGTATTTTTTAGGCTTCCCAAGGGGGCACATTTTTTAGGCTAGCAGCACCTAAATTTCAGGAATTTGTTGGAAGACCCTCCTGATGAGTCCACCCAGGATTGGAGAGGTTTAGTTCAGGGGGTCCAAAGTTATGAACTTCCAAAGGGTGCCCCCATCCCCATTGTTTCCAATGGAAGCTAAGAATAGATGGGGCTACCCTTTTAAGGGTCCATAACTTTGGACCCCCTGAACCAAACTTCACTAAACCTAAGTAGTATTGTCAGAATAGTATCCTGCTAATACCACCCAGGTTTGGTGAAGTTTGGTTCAGGGGGTCCAAAGCTATGGACTCCCAAAGTGGGTGCCCCATCCCCATTGTTTCCAGTGGGAGCTAATAGAATGGGGGCTACACTTTGGGGGTCCATAACTTTGGACCCCCTGAACCAAACTTCACCAAACCTGGGTGATATCAGAAGGAGAGTCTCCTGAAGTTACCCTGGAAGTTTGGTGTTGCTAGCTTAACAATTGCACCCCTGATAGCAGGCACCCACCCCCCCAAATTTCCACAGATTCTCCTTTTAAATCCACCCTCTTCGGCATGGATATAAAGGGAGAATCTGAGGTCCCCAGTTTAAATATTGAAAATGATGCTGTATCTGGGTGGGGGATAATCCATCCCAAAACAGCATCACTTTCAATGTTGTTTTAACTGGGGATGCCGGATTCTCCCTTTAAGGTGGATTTAAAAGGAGAATCTGGGCTCCCTACTTTAAACACCATTGAAAGTGATGCTGTTTGGGAGTGGATTCCAGCATCACAGCAGTTGCCCATTGGGAGGGGGTGCGCAAAACACAGATTTTGCATCAGCTCCATTTTCCCTGGCTATGCCTCTGCCTGGAGGGGAGGGCAGAAGGGACTGCCAACTGCCAGCTGGGAGCCAGCCAGTGGGAGGGGCTGGGCAGAGGAATCTGCCATCCCTGGCCTCAGAGAGCTGCTTTTATAAGCACTGAGGCCGGGGGCAGGGCTTAGGGAGCCATGCCCACAGCCCTACAGGTGGGTGGGGACGTGGCCCCCCTGAACCCCCCATAAAAAATCTATATCTGCGCCACTGAGAAGACTGCTTCATAAATAGGATGGAAACTTTGTATCCAGAATTGATAGAAATATTTAATTTGATGGGATAAGAAGGGTAAGACTGGATGTACCTGTTCAGCAAGCCTGATTCTCAGAACTTCACAGTTCCTCTTGTGACCCCACATGAATTCCCTGATATTCCTCATGACCTATCATTTCACAGGAGTCCTCATATACTGTGCTTGCAAAATTCAACACATGCAGGAAACTGGATCACATTAGTTTTCCCATAAAAAGATTCTAATTAAAATATGATACATTAAATCAGATGTTTTGAAAAAGAATTAAAATTAGAAATCTTCAGAACACATGTCCAAAAGAAATATAGTATATATTACTAGGTTCTTTATTAATATTTGTGTTTAGAGTTTACTGGCTGCTGCACTCTTCAATAATGAAAAGGTTCTGTCACTTGCTTTAAGTCATTCATAGCATATGACACCAAGCATATGAAATCAAAGGATATCTAGACCTAAACTGGAATAGCTAAGGCACATGTCTCACAATTCCTTTTGGAAATATTCTGCGCATTCTGAACAGCTGGTGTTTACATTTTTTCATTATATGCTTTGATGAGCACTGCTTATTTGAATCATTAATAATTTCTTAAAAAGAATAAATCTAAATAGTACAAATGCACCATTCCAATGATAATATTTTGAA
The DNA here is from genome assembly GCF_021028975.2 of Sphaerodactylus townsendi. Lineage (NCBI taxonomy): Eukaryota > Metazoa > Chordata > Lepidosauria > Squamata > Sphaerodactylidae > Sphaerodactylus > Sphaerodactylus townsendi. The sequence continues at coordinate 71,684,140 of NC_059431.1, read as the reverse complement.
ACCACTTTTTAAAAAATGAAGAGGAAACAGTTGTTTAAGGAAGGTGAAGGAGGAAAGGCTGAATATTTATATTCATTTTATATAGAAGGAGGAGGAGGAGGAGGAGGAGGAGTTTGGATTTATATCCCCCCTTTCTCTCCTGCAGGAGACTCAAAGGGGTTTACAATCTCCTTGCCCTTCCCCCCTCATAACAAACACCCTGTGAGATAGGTGGGGCTGAGAGAGCTCCAAGAAGCTGTGACTAGCCCAAGGTCACCCAGCTGGTGTATGTGGGAGTATACAGGCTAATCTGAATTCCCCAGATAAGCCTCCACAGCTCAGGCAGCAGAGCGGAGAATCAAACCCGGTTCCTCCAGATTAGATACATGAGCTCTTAACCTCCTACGCCACTGCTGCTCCTATAAGAGATAACCTGCAGATAATCTGGGTTTGATCTGTACTTGAAGGTGAGAGGCTGGAAACAAGAATATAATTTGCATGGTTTATCTGTTCCATCATATATACACACATGTGAGGTCGTTCCTCTGTTTTTCCCTGAGCTAATATTTGAAAAATATTCCAAAAAGTAGCAATATGTATTTTTAGGACCAACTAAGATGTCACCTAAGCACAGTGACTATGAACAAATCAAATTATGAAAGCAATAACAAATGACATCAAAATGAATTTAAATGTAACCTTAATTTCTTGAAATATTTCACAATATTCAACTGTAATCACCTGGGACTTAATTAACTACCAATAGTATGCCAACAATCCTGGAGGAAAAGTGACATAATGTAGCCCAGTCTCATTAGATCTCGAAAGCTAAACAAGGTCCAGATTCACACTCACTCCACTTTATGGGAAACCGAAGACTCTGAAGAAGAAGGCTACAGCAAACCATCTCTGCTTAATCACTTGCCTTGAAAGTCCCTTGCTGGGATTGCCATGAGTTGACTGCAACTTTACAGGAATTTACATACACATGCCAACAACTCTAGGTGGTAAGAGGTAAATTTCTCCCAGTGTGAGGATACTGTTAGGCAATTTGGTTTTCTTTGACTCCTTACCTATTTCACTACTTTGATTTCCTTAGACTCCTTATCTGTTTCACCATGTAACATTGATGTTCAGCTTTGCTCATTCAAGCCAGGGTGCCAAGAGAGGGGAACAAAATTCCCAGGGCGGCAGTCAGTTGGAGGCTGCATCCAGGAGAATAAATTTTACTGTAATTAAGTTCTAGCTGCAGCTATTTGGGCTCAGAGAAAGGTGCTCTGGCTATCAGCTTACCTGTCTTTCTAAAAGGCTGAAGCAAATCCTTGCCTAACAGGATCATGTAAAGCCCATCAACCATTTGAGCAAGTATTGGAGCAAAGCATGGCAAGCCAGCATAGCTGTCAGCCTGCTAACAAGATCTTTGCATCCAGTAGTCTATCCTTATCCTTTCACCCAGTTCCACATTTTTGTTTGCCCAGCCAGATCTTTTAAAAACAATAGTATCTTGTAGCAAGATAACACAACCGTTCCTTTTCTCTCCCTCTTTTCCACATTTTTCTCCTTCATTCTGTTTGCTTTTTTCTGATCCGCCTTCGTTTCCCTCTCCCTTCATCTAATTTTTCCGTCTTTACCTTTCCATCCATCACCTTTACTTTCAGTCTGGACTCCTCCTTCTCCCTATCCTGATTGGCAACTTAGAATGTATTTAATAGTAGCAAACGTTTATTAATATTTTGAACAGAAAGGGAGAAGTTAATATTTCCCCATGATCAAAAAAAGCAGTAAAATACTTTAAATTCACAGTAATATCACATTAATCTGTTTTAGTGGTTATAGATGTAGAACAGAAGTTGTAACTCCTAGTTCAGGCACAGAGTGGTTATTATTACCATTTTTTCTGTGGGACATCTAATAGCCCTTTGTAAAGACTCCTTTGCTATATGACAAATGATGTAACCTTTTTAGATAATATACAGAGAATCAGTCCCACTGATTGCAGTACTTTTTATTCAGCACTACAACATAACCTAGTTTGTCTCTGCTTCTGTGCTAGGTAAAGGTACAAGAATAAACAGAAATAGATTTCTTACTGATTTACTTACTAAAGATTTGTTGACATAAAGTTTTTGTGAACTAGAGCCCACTTCAGATTTAAGAAATGTATCCTATATTGGGGAGTGTGTGCATAAATTTGAAATTACAAAATTAGATACAAGGCTGTAAAGAATTGATAGGCATAGGCTGTGCAAACGGAGTAGATAAGGTAGGCACAAATGGTCTGGAAAGAGGGAAGAGAAGCTGCTGCTGCTTCCTTTATAAAATAATGATGGCTTCTATAGATATGAGGGGCTTGCAATATCTAGCAGTAGTTTTAATGCTGAATTATCAGTTCTTCCATCTGCCAAAGGAGTTGCAGCAATACTTGATAAGCAACAGCTATCTTTTGGGAGGAAGGGGTTATGTGAACTACTGACAAAATTAGATTTACAACAAATGTCATACTCAGCCTTTCTTCCCAATAGGGAGCCAAAGATTCAACCCTGTAAGGTAGGTCTGGCTAACACTGTGTTACCCAACAAACTTCCATGGCAGATTGGGGATCTGAGTATATTAAAGCCATGTGATAGGTTGCTTAAGAACTCTCTTATTATATGCCTATTATGAAAATAGCCAGGTCAAGGATCTTCCAATTCTCTGTTAGCTTCCATTGCAAATCACCTTGGGTAGGGAGTATTGTCTGCAGATAACCTGGACCAAGATATTCCCATACCTTTAATTTTTGGCCCTTCGCAAGATTTTGGGCATACAATAATGTTATCAGATTGGGAAAGATTATGGTATTCAGGTTTTAAGTTTACTACCAGTAATTATATTAAAGATAATTATTACAAAATATGGTTCCGGTGGTATCTGACACCTGTTGTTGTAGCTAAGTAAACACATAAATCTAATCTTTGTTGGAAGTGTGGAGGAGAAGTGGGAACTCCCTACCATCAATTATGGACTTGTGGAAAAATAAAAAAAAATTGGTTATTAATACACCAAGAGATACAAAAAATTGTAAATATACCATTAAAGTGTATACCAGAACTATATTTATTAGGCATATGTAAAAATGTGAAGAAGAAGAAGAGTGATAGAACACTATTACAATATTTAGCAACAGCGGCAAGGATAGTCCTTGCTCAAAATTGGAAAACAGACAAAATTCCTACAATTTCGGATTGGCAAATAAAAGTGTTAGAGTTAATTAAAATGGCAAAATTAACAGGTTTTGAAATCTTAGAAACCAAAGAAAATTTTTTGGAACAATGGAAACATTGGTTCATGTATTCGGAAAGAAAAAACAATCAGAAATATGTTATGTTGGAAGTATTATAAGACAATTACAGATGATAGTAAGGAAAATATATGTACTTTGAATGAATTATAATGTTGACTGATAGGAAAGCGCACATGTGGAAGCCCACCACTACATGTTTTTGTTATATGTGGGTTGGTGGTGGTTGTTTTGTACATGTTTTTGTTTGTCAATAAAGCATTGAAATAAAAACAAATTGGCCCTGGAACTCCCATAATCACCCTGAGGTTGGTGGCTGATTTTGAGTCTCTTAGTTTTGTTCTGATATGGTTTAGGTCATGATCATTTGGGGGGAGAGGTAGAATCATTGTCCTGTGGCCCATGGTGGCTCTTGGCAGCCCATCACCCATTTCCCTTTATATCAGCACCTCCTAATAAGAAACCCATGCCCACTTTAATTCTAGAAATTCCAGGATTTTTATGTTTCCCCTTGCCAACATGCACAGAAATATATATACAGAGGAAAGAGGATTTCAGCCAGAAAGGGTAGCATCTGGTAAAACTGAACTAATTCTATTACTTTTTATTTAGTCCTTTTGATTTATCCTTCATTATTTTATTTATTTATTTGTTTGTTTGTTTGTTTGTTTGTTTGTTTGTTTTCATTTTTAAACCGCTCTCCCCCGGAGGGCTCAGGGCAGTGTACATCAACATCATATAAATACAAATATAAAAACAATCTATAACAATATTAAATTCACAGAATTTAAACAATTTTAATCCTTGCTGTTCAGTATTCTTATTAATTATATAGTTGCACAGTTTTAATAAATCATTTTAATTATATCGTATGAAGTTTTATCTTAAAATAGCTTCAATCTAATTTCAGTATGTGACTTACACTGTTAATTGTTTTGTGAAATTCACTCTGCAAATAGTCTACCTTGTAGGGTTAGCTTTCTTGACTTTAATCCTAGGAAGGTTGGAAGCATGCCTACCACATGATTTTGAAAATTAAGTCATTTTTATGTATTAATTTATTTATTAGATTTTTAATCGTCACTCACACAAAAAGTCTCACAGCAATTTACAACATAAATATCCAAATCCAGAGGGGCCTGGCAGATGAGGATGGCACTGCTCTGGCACCACCTTGCTCTATCCGAAGGACTTTCCTGCTGCATGGGAAGCCCAATTTTTAAAAAACCCTCTGAAAATTCCCTCATTGGGCAGAATAGAGATTCTGCTGGGCTCCATAGGCCAACTAAGGTCGGGACCACCTTCTCACCCTGCCCCAGGGCTGGGCCCAGCCGGCACAGCATTTTGCACCTATGGGCCCGGACGATGGAGCCAGCTTCTGGGTCAGGCACCGCAGAGCCATGTGGCATGCAGTCCATCCACTGGCACATTTGTTGCACAGGAGGAATGGCAGAATGGGCATTTATGCCAGCACAGGGGTGCACCAGCTCCAGAGGGGGATTCCTCCCGATCAAAACGGTACAAATTAGTTCAGAACAACATAAAAACAGATAACAAATATAAAATATTAACATTTTTAAAAGGACAGTCAGGCTATATTTATAATTAAAAATTGAAAGGAAAAGTTGAAGACTGTAGGAAAAGAGAAAGAGTCAACATGAGATGGAGTAACTCAATAAAGAAAACCACAGCCTTCAGTTTGCAAGACCAGAGCCAGGCTGTTAATGACAGGATGAGCTGGAGGACATTAAGTCATAGAGTCGCCTAAGTCAACACATAACACACACAAGGCTACAGGGCAATATATATTTTGTCACAATGTGTATGTATCATTGAACTTCAAAAATAGAAAATTTGATTAATTTGACCAGGTTGTTGACAAAGCAAGTATCTACAATACAGAAAGGGAGAAAATGCAAAACTGACAGATCCCCCGCCCCCTGCCCCATGAACTGTGACATAGGCCAAATTTCCACTGAAAATTTAATCTAGATACAACCAAGTTTCAAAAGAATTGGCACTTTTTCATCCAGGCTCTAACATCCTCATTACAGCATGTTTCCAGTGAAGACATCTAGCCCTGCCCCTTGGGGGGGGGGGGTGCCTGCTGTCAGGGGTGTAATTGTTAAGCTAGCAGCACCAAAACTTCAAAGTATCTTTAGGCGACCCTCCTGATGATACCACCCAGATTTGGTGAAGTTTGGTTCATGGGGGTCAAAGTTATGGACCCTCAAATGTGTAGCCCCCATCTCCTATTAGCTCCCATTGGAAACAATGGGGGATGGGCACCCCCTTTGGGAGTCCATAGCTTTGGACCACCTGGACCAAACTTCACAAAGCCTGGGTGGTATCAGTAGGAGACTCTCCTGATGATACCACCCAGGTTTGGTGAAGTTTGATTCATGGGGGCCAATGTTATGGACCCTCAAATGTGTAGCCCCCATCTCCTATTAGCTCCCATTGGAGTGTTTTTTCAAAAAGGTGCATATACAAGCAGGTCCAGGAAAATTCCATGATAAGGAGGGGGGGGGGTGCCAGAAACAGGACTGATCTGTGTTCCATGGTTTGGCTGTGAGGAGATCTTGAGGGAACCTGGATATTTCGGGTGACTATCCCAGTATTAATCGCCAGAGAGGAAATCACCATATGTATGAAATGTTAGTTCTAGTGTGGGTTGCCGGTATTTCACCCACAGACTGGCCAAGAAGGTGGCTCAGCCGGAGCTGGGTCCCTTCTCGCCTTTCTTCCACTTCTTGCCCTCCCCCTTTGCCTCAACTGCCCCTGCCTTCCAACCTCCACTGCTCTACTCCTCGGTCTTTCCAATCTCCTCCTTCCACTCCCTGCTGTTTGCTCTCACTATTGTCTGTCCTTTCCTCTCTCCTCTCGGCTCTCCTCTATCTCTACCTCCCCCTCCTTCTCTTCCCTTTGTCCTAATATCCTTTTCCCTTGACTGGAGGGTGTTCAAAAGTCCTGCCCTTCCTGCCAGACCCCACCCTCCAGGCCAGTTTCTGGCATGTCCCAGCTGGCAGGGAGCCAGACATTCTTCTCCTGTGGTTCTGGCTTCACAGGCCCCAGGGAGACTTGTCTCCGGCCTCCTAGCCCCTGGCCGGTGCTGAACACCACCTTTGGGCAGCTCGTCAGCCGGGGCTTCCTGTCCCCTCACCAGCTGATCTGGGGCCATTTGGCGCATTGGTCTCCGCTTGCCCCCACCACCCTTATATTAACTGTTTGTTCCATGTATAATGGAAGGGGTTTGAACCCATTGAATCCACCCCTTACCTACGTGCTTGGCTCTAGATGGATTTTTCACTAATCTAGATGGTCCCCAAAGATGAGTCTTAGACCAGGCTGTAAACCAAATCAGTAGAGTCGAAAAAATGGAGGGTGTGTGTGTGCGAGCATGCGTGTGCATGTTCAGAAGATGCTCAGCTTCATAAATCCTCTGAAAGTTCAGATTTACAACCAAATGTCAGTTGTGAATAAGTGAAATGAGATTCAATAGTGGCCTATGCCATTTTTCATTTGGGTAAATGCTGTCTTCTCTGACATTCAAATCTTCTTTCATGGCTGTACTACTGGTCCAACTTAGAACAGGTACACTTGGATTGATTCAGCCTAAAGCTTTTGAACACTGTACAGAAAATCAGTTTGGGGTGTGTGTTTTTTTAAGTGGGGCTATACCAAGAATCCATATGGTGCTTTATGGAGATTTGATTCAACACAAAAGAAGCAACAGCATGAAGAATGTATTTATTGCCTCAAGCACACAAAGTAGGCCACTGCTTCTTTCTGTTTACATTCTAGTGGCCCTTGACATTCCTGTAGTGGTTTGTTCAGCTGTATCCACAAACAACATAATGCACTGTAGTTCCTCATAGGGCACATTTTATGTTTCTGAAACCAGTCATAGTTTTCTGTACATTTTCAGTCAAACAACAAAAACACTTCAGAACAATGATGTTTTTTCCTGTGGTTTAACCATGTTAGGCACAATACAGTGCCTATGAGAAGCACTTCTGTGCCTATGTTCTTGAGACAGGAACACAGCTTTAGCATTCATATGTGAATGAATAGTAAATTATAAAGCCTTAAATAAGTCCTACGGATCTTCATATTAGTATCCCATGGCTGAACAACATCTTGGTGCCACCTTCTATGTATGAAATATGCACCGTTAACACCTAGAAACATTTTTGCTTACCAAGGTTTCCAAAATCAGTTATTTCAAAAGCATTGTTAGATGAGGTTTTTGGATTTTAGTGATATTTATAGTTTATGTCACAGAAGACTTGGAAATGAAAAACTCAAGCTGCAAAGTCCATTGGGTGGCCCTGGGCAGAACCTCTCCCAGGCCTAATTTAAATGTAATGCTGGTGAGCGACAGAGCTTCACCATGCAATCCATCAGGCCTTGGGCAACAGTTGCGAGGCTAAAATGCAGTTCTGGCACAAGGGATAACTATGAGTTTACCAAACAAATAGTCAAGACTTGGTTTATCTTTTTTTAAAATATTTTTTATTTATTCAGAGAATTTTTTTAACCTGCACTCACTAGAAGCTACCTGAGCCAGCTAAATGAAATAAATAATACTTTATAAAAATAAACACTCACAACACAATGTGGCAGAAGAAAAAAGGCTCAGAGATCTTCCTTAAACTCAAGAGACCATATGTTTAATATTCTACCTCAGTATCTTGTATTCATGATTTTAAATTTCATCAATTGGTTCCAATAAATCAAAAGATGCTCATCTATATATATAAAAAGTTAACCATTCGTTTGTTGGTAATGCCCTAACGCCGAAACGGCCGGACGGATCGCCCCCAAATTTTCATATGACATTCCTCCCTGTTGCGGGCAGGTAATCGGACCTTCAAATCACCAAAAGTCCATACCTGAGTCAGGTAAAATGTCTTTTTCCTGACGCACCAGGCCATGAAGCTGCCTCTGTTTAACTGTCACCCTTAGAATGTTCGTGCAACCTGTCTGTGGCCTGAGGGCTTGGTATGGGGGCTTAGAATGTTTGTGCAGATGGGCAGAGTTGAGCAGTGAAAACAGTAAATAGGTAATACTGTTAAGTAATACGAGGGGAAGTGAAACACATACACAGTTTGCCGTATGAGACGTCAGGTGGGGTTCCCCCCCCCCCACACGCAGGTAACTTTCACTCTCTGTGCCTCACCCTCTGCTACCACACAATACACATCCAGCTCATCCTCACACACCTCACTCTGCCCTCCCTCCATCCAACCACCACTTACTCACTTACTCACCCATATACGCCACAGCTCTCTTTTACTAAAAGCAAGCTAGAGTTTGCCTTTTTCTTCTAAGAAAATCTGCAGGGTGGGAGCGAACCAAAACTACTGGCTCCACTTCTTTTGCACGTGGCCCTTTAAAACCCAGGGAGCTGGCCTCGATCTGAGCACCTCACTACCCTGCCTCTGCTGTCTGACTGGGATAGCCTCCTTGCCCCAGTTCTGCCTTGCCCAAGCCAGGACTGTGCATGTCAACCAGCCTCATGGACAGCGGGATTTGCACTCTGGACAATTCCTTTGTGGAATGGAAAGGGTTACCTTATACTAAAAACCAAGACAGCACCATATAATAATGTGAATTGAAAAGGGCAATAGGGATTCCATTTGACCACCCCAAAAGAAGAAGAAGAAGAGGAGGAGGAGGAGGAGGAGGAGGAGGAGGAGGAGGAGGAGGAGTTTGGATTTATATCCCCTCTTTCTCTCCTGTAGGAGACTCAAAGGGGCTTACAACCTCCTTGCCCTTCCCCCCTCACAACAAACACCCTGTGAGGTGGGTGGGGCTGAGAGAGCTCCGAAAATCTGTGACTATCCCAAGGTCACACAGCTGGTGTGTGTGGGAGTGCACAGGCTAATCTGAATTCCCCAGATAAGCATCCACAACTCAAGCTACAGAGCTGGGAATCAAACTCAGTTCCTCCAGATCAGAGTGCACCTGCTCTTATCCACTATGCCACTGCTGCTCCCAAAAGGCTATGCTGGGGATCATTGGACTTGCATGGACATCTGTGTGGGTTGCGGACTGCGATGAGAAGGACAATTGCCACAGCAACGCGTGGCCGGGATCTGCTAGTTCTGAATATAATTTCTTTCTCACCTTGGAATCTTGCATCTCAAACTTGCTGAAAAGGAATGTGAGCATTCCATGTACACATAAGGAAGTAAAAAAATGCATAAATACCTAATTATAAAATTTGAAACGGACTATCTGGTTGAAGTTTTGTTTCATTTTTTCATGCAAGGTTCTTGTGTGAAGAAAAATAGTTGGGCCACACATGGGAACTTGTTTCTGAATGCAGAAGTAGTCAAAGACCCAGTGTTTATGGATAAAGAGTCTGAAATGGAAGGGGGTGAAATATGTATGTGTGTGTCTGAAATGGAATGCAGTGAAGTAAGTGTGTGTGTGTGTGTGTGTGTGTGTGTGTGTGTGTGTGTGTGAGAGAGAGAGAGAGAGAGAGAGAGCGAGCACTATGGGAGACCCAGGCAAAACAGCTATCTTTAATTTCTGCTTTTTTTTCATTTTGCTTTTCACAGCATAGGTTCCTTCAGACTAGTGTATCAGTAAGCTCTCCCCCAAGGAGCTGGAGACACAGTCAATAACTGGCATGTTTTATTTCTGATTGAATGTCTTGCTTGAGGCATCTTTTCAAGGCTTTGCACCAAAAACATGGGAAATTGCTACAGATAAACCTCAGACTTTAAAGCAGTAGCACAGTGAGAAACACTTGTTATAAACATATACTGTAGTACATTTCAGAAACAAAATAGCAGAAAACTATTTCATGGTAAAGGGGTACAGCTACATGCCCACTTTAACATTCAAATATGCACAATGCCAAAAAACATCCGGGGTATTTCCCCCCCCCCCCCCACAAGAATCCACCTGTGACAATGCAAATGCCACTATATTTTAAAGTGAAATATATTTTATCCTTCAATTACTTATTGCTCATGCAAGCAAAATAATAAAATCAATTACAAAGCATTTACTGTTGTTTAGTTGCCTTGTGCTGTTCAGTTGAACTCCATGGAATTCTTAGCAACTTCATACCTTAATAACTATTTTAATTCAGCACTATAATAGTCCCTGCTCTGAGTCTTCCATTTATGGACAGGAGAATGGAAAGCATAAAGGTTTACATATTCTCATGGCTAGTATTAAAAGTCATCATCTAGTTTGGGCAAATGGTGGGAATCTAAACACCAAGGTATTATGCTCCGAAGTTGTTCAGTGATAAATCCTGGATTGCTCTTTCAGTCCGCATTTAGCCCCTACCTTTTCATCTCCACTGCTCTCTCCAGAAATCAGCAGCAGAATATAACATTTTTCATTTCCCCAACCCAAGGGACTACAAGGCAATAAACTCACATTCATGGTCCAGTACACTTGAGAAGGAACTGTAGGCTGAATATGCTAATGTACATCTAGAAACTAAATATATTGGATTGTTCTCATTTTTAGGTATACACATAACATAAAGGGAAGCCACAACAAAATCTCTGACAGACATCGGTGTGCCAAGTCACATTGCCAGCTGGTTATAACAGGGCAGGAGAAACTAGTATCAACCTCAGTGTGAGTCTCTAATCCAGGAACATGTAGACATTTTCCTACTGTCAGTATGAGTTGCAAATGCTCCACAAAGATATTCAAAACAGCTTATTTGTTCATTTTCCTAAGTAGCAGCAAATGCACAGAAGGTATGCATTGAATCAAAGACATTACAACCAGTTCAACTTGGAAGCTAAAATCGTCTGGATTTGTTCCAGTACGCTTGGGAAGTATAAATGGTTTTCATTTGCAGTGGGAGGAAAACAGGAGAAGGGATAAATACCATGGATCTTTAGGACAAGAAAAGCTATGACTTGTGCTGAGCGGGAACGGCACGGCACTGATTCTCTTTCACACACAAGTACTTTAGTCAAAAAAGCAGGGTATGCAGGCTCTGGGAATGGCAGGGTGCCGATTCTCTCTCCCACACAAAGATTTCAGTCAGAAAAGCACAGTGTGCCTGTTGATTGGTGGGGTGGACCAGAGAAATGAGGTGGGAAAAATGGCCCCAGTTCTGCTGCTGTAGTGTTTTCACAGCAGCAGAAGCCCACAGAGGCAAGCGGAATCTCACTTGGGTATTTCAAAACAACCTCCAATTTGGCAGTTTTTAAAAACCGCGGGGAAAAGGGAAAATGGTGGTGCAATGCAGGGGGAGACCCAGTGCAGCTTGGAGGACTGTGAAGAAAAAGCGCACCAGGACTTACCCTGGGCGCCATTGCGGCAGGGGAGGAAGAAGCGATCGGCTCACCTCCCTGTCGTCGGATCAACGGGTCACGTGACGGGGGTGGGAACCATCACGTGATGAGGGAGCCGGGCAGGCTATTTAAGCCCATGCCCGGTTCAGCCCAGCCTCCTTACAAGGCTGCCGGCAAGCGGAACCCACCCTCCCGCCCTGAGTTTTGGGCTGTTGTTTTGTGGTAGGTTGTTTATGTCAGACATTTGTCGCAGTCTGGGCGGATTCAGGGCATAGGGGCACAACCGTTGGGGGAGGCAGGCTTGCATGCCAGACCTCCCTAGGTGGGGGGGAGCCTCAATAAAGGAGGTCTGGGGGGGTAGGGCTGGGCTTGAGGATGCAGGCCTGGAAGCCCTGTTTCAAGCTCGCTACCCCTGGCAGGAGGGGGTGTCACAAATGGGTAGGCGCCCAAGTGACATCTAGTAACCTTCTGTCCCGGTCGGTGCCGGGTTCCAGCTGATGCAAGTCTGCCCGAAGGGCCAGGGGTCAGCTGTGGAGCTGACAGTGACCAGGTTCAGCGGTTCGCTGCCTGGTGGCCAGGATGTGCCCCAATATGCCTGCCCAGCTTCCAAAGGAGTTATGCATTATTTGTTAATAAACCGGGCTGCGGCCATTTCTTTTCCAACGAATTTAAGTGTGTGTTTGGTTTGTGAGGGAAGCGGAATCCGCACATCTGCCCGCAATTCCAGATTGCACTGGAATATTACCCATGCTAACAATGATACAATTTGGCCATGAAAAAAATGGCCCTTGTTGTCCATCATTTGTAGTCTCAGCTTCTAACATTTTAGCAATACCATTAGCAGTACCATTCTCTAACAAGTTTACTTGAGAATATCCTGTATTGTAGAAGTCAAGTTGTATATTATTGTAAATAACATTCTAAAGAGGGTTGGGGGGCAGGTATTTATTTTTTAATTAGCATAATATTCTTGGAAGACTAGGGGAAATTGACATCTTTTTTCCCCCTCCTTAGCTGGAGAGGCCTGTAGGTACACCAAGTATTTAGAGATATGCAATTCCAAAACATTTTGACCAATTGTTACATTTAACTGGGAAAGATCCATTGATAGACACTGGTAGACACAGACATCTTAGTCATCATAGCTGTAACAATTAGTCAACAATGTATTGTTGAAGGCTTTCATGACTGGACTCAACTGGTTGTTGTGGGCTTTCCAGGCTGTGTGGCCGTAGTCTGGTAGATCTTGTTCCTTTTGTCTGCATCTACTGCTGGCATCTTCAGAGGTGTATCACAGAGAGAAGTATGCTACACTTCTCTCTGTGATACACTTCTGAAGATGCCAGCCACAGATGCAGACGAAACATTAGGAACAAGATCTACCAGACCATGGCCACACAGCCTGGAAAGCCCACAACAACCAATTAGTCAACAATTAGGACATGGTGAGAAGATTTATCTAGAAAAAGAATTAAATGTCCACAACATTTGTAAATCTAACATTTTCACAAGTTTTCATTTAATTTTTTGTTTAGAAATTAGTCCATATGGTAACAATGGCAAAGATCTAGAAATGTCATGTAGCAGCAACAGTGCAGCCAGGGGCGTAATGCCCATTGGGCAAGGTGGGCAGCTGCCCAGGACATCACCTTGTGGGGGGCATCAAAATGCAGGGTTCGTTTTTGGGTATTTTTAGTGGTTTTCCATGGGGGTTGCAGGCTGGGGGGGGCATTTCTGAAAGCACAGTCTCAAAACTTTCATAGTCTCATCAGAGTGACCGCCCTCCCCATGATACCTCCTTGCAGGTTTGGCGGCAGTTTGGTTCTGGGGGCTGTGCCAAAGTTATGGACCCCCCAAAACTGTAGCCCCCATCTCCTATTAGGTTCTCCATTGGAAACAGTGGGGATGGGCACTTTGGGAGTCCATAACTTTGGACTCCCTGGAACCAAACCTCCTCACCAAACTTGGGGAGTAGCATAAGGACAGTCTCCTGATGATACATGCCAAAATTCTTGCGTGCTGATATGTTCAAAAATGCACCCCTGCAGGCAATTCAATGTTCCTGGTCCAAAATAAATTTGTCAGGTGGAGTGGTCGCCCATGGGGGGGTGCAGTATCCAACCCTTGTAGGTTTTGCCCAGGGCTGCCAGCTCTTCTGCCCAGGGCTGCCTCAAGCACGCCCCTCCGGAGTGCAAGCTTCATTTCCAAAGGTTGCCAGATCGTATAATTTCCAAAACGTAGCCCCTTCTCAATAATAAGTGTGTTTAGAATTGCAATCAAGTCAGTGTCTCTTATCTTCAACTATACTTTCAGCTAACTTTTTTGTTCTCTCTCTTCCTTATCAGTCCAAAGCTAAGAGCCAGAAAACAGATCAAGTCCATAGATCAACAAAATTCTTCCATGATTTCCTGACCATGCTAAAATTAGGCAATAAGCAGCAGAGCAAAGACCCCAGCCCAGCGTAGACCAACCCTGCCTGACTAAAATGACACCCACTAATTTAGTTACTATCTACTGCTACAATTAAAAGCAGGGCATCAGGTTATATTGTCTTATCTCTGATTGGTCTATGCATGCCATGAGACGCCACTGACCAAGCCTTATTCTAATATGCCCTACCCATAGACCCTACCTTTACCTTTTAAAAGGAATGAAGAAAGCTTAGGCATCCATACAACCAGAGGTGGGATCCAGCAGGTTCTCACAGGTTCCTGAGAGTAGGTTACTAATTATTTGTGTGTGCCGAGAGGGGGTTACTAATTGGTGATTTTGCCATGTGATTTTTGCCTTAGTTATGCCCCTCCTCTGTGCGCAGTAGCGCGCAGAACTTGAAAAAGTCTTCAGCGAGGAGGTAATCGGCGCAAGGGCAGCCTGCGCCTGCGCGCATTTGTTTCCTCGCTCAAGGACTACCATGAGCTGCTGCCAGCTCCGCTGCTACACAACCCCCCGCTTCAGGAATGCCCCCGCTCACACCGGAATGTCCAAGCCACAATTCCCTCAAGTCACATGCCCTCGCCCAGCCCCCCCATTGGCTTACATGTTGCTCCACAGTTTGAATCCCACCACCATGGGAACCTGTTACTAAAATTTTTGGATCCCACCACTGCATACAACTCTAAGTCGGCAGCAGATACACAGAGCATCTATGCATTAACCTTTACATGTCTCCAGGAACTGAAGTGCTCATGGATGTTCAACCAGTTCAGAGTTATGAAGTGAGTTATGTCAATCCTTGAAATCTCTAGAACAATGATAGCACTTGTCTAGCAAACTGAGGCACAGTTTGTTGCCTAGGAACAATTTAGTTGTGAGCCTTCCTCTAGACTCTAAAGTATTGTGAAACAAGAAAAAATCCACAATAGTGCATGAATGCAGCACAAGAATCACCAGTGATCAACATTCTTATAATTTTATAGTAAAGACTACTTCCCAAATTATGACATTATTATTGTGAATTCTTTTTTCTTCCAACATAGTGTTTATACCCAGATAACATAACACAGGTAGATCCTAGATGCATCAAATTCAGTATCTGGCATTTGGGTATGTTCACTTGGCCCTGTCTACCATCTGTGCTGAGATGAATGCAAAATTAACCCTGTCCTCAGCCAGTATATCACAATCGTTTCCCCTCATAGTTCTAAACTGTTCCATTGTTGAATGGAATGAATTGTTTAGGTTCCCTTTTATGCTTCAGAACTGTGGGAAGCCTTGATTCATATTAACATTTTGCTTTGTGTCCAGCTAAGCTATAATGAATATTTCACAGCAGGTTACAATCAGGGATCTGTGTTTAACTGAGAGTCTGTGAATATAATTGCAGTAAGTTACTGAGTGTGAATTAGTGACTCAATAAGAAAACCAGTATGGTATGGGCTTGGACCAGCATGACCCAGTTAAATCCTTGCTTATCCAATGAAACTCATTAGATGACCTTGGGCCATTCAATGGGACTTGTTTGACATGCAGTGTAAAATCCATGCACTTCCGCCTCTTTCCTCCCCCTCACATCCTGAGATTCAATTAGTTGCTTCCTATTTAGTGCAAGCCATACATCGTGGGATTTTATTGTTATATGACCAGAGGTATATTTTTGTATTACTGATGACCATGGGGTAATTTAACATACAAGTAAAAAACAGGGATGGTAGAAGGAAAGGGTAGTATGTAAATCCAATAAAATAAATACATAAGTATAACCTGTGGTTTGTCTTTTTCTATCCAGAATTTAGGGACTAGAAGGGACCCTATAGATTCTTCTCACATTAATCCATGGCTTGGCATTACATGTGAACTGACCTACCTCATGGAGAAGATAAACCATGCAGATAAAAAGTGTGAGTACGAGTTCCTTAAGAAGGAATGAAGATGGGAAAATGGAATAAATCCTAATTTTCAAAAGAAAGGAATCTGTATAATAGCATTCTGGGTGCCTGAGGGATGTAGGAAACAACTCAAGATATTTAACATTCTCTGTATTACTCTTTCTGACTGATGCTTGTCCCGTCACACCATACAAGATTCAAGATAGCAGCCAGGAGACACGAAGCAATATGATGACTTAAGACATATCAGAAAACTTCAAAGATTTATTAGCTATGTTGGGGGGAATAGGACTGCTGGGAAGATTACGTTGAGCAGAAATTCATAGAGCACACGTAGAAGCCACAGAAGGTCCTGAAATTAATAACACTTGTTTTCACATTACTTGCCTTTTGATTCTGCAAATCATGGTACTTCATCAGAAACAAAAAAATTAAAGCCCTCTAAAATACAGTCCAGATTTCAACCTTCCATTGTGCACAAACAACAGCCCGACTATAGGTTCCAAAAAAGATGCTTTCACTTTATCTTACAGATTGTGACAAGTCTCTGATGATGCCAAATGGTTTACAACTTTATATTTATAGGATACAATGAAAGCCTCTTACTTCTAGCAATCCTGTCAAGACAAAGTTTTATGCTCCAGCCCCAAACAATGCTTCTTTCCCATTTCCAAGATTGAAGGCAAAGTCTCTCTCTTTCTCTCTCTCTAACACTTAAAATTGTTCCAAAGCAGGATGGCTACCAGCCTAGCTACGATAATAATTTGTACCTTCTTGCAACCGCATATAATACAGCCTTTATTCAGTAAATAGCAAAGCCGTTTCACACCAAGCCAAAAGGTCAGCTTTTGCTGTATTAATAGCTGCGCTGGGAGGGTCAGTGTTGTGCTATCCTACATTTTTTCCAGGGCCTGGAGATGCAATTTCCTACAATCTGCAGGCAATTTCCCACCAATTTTCTCGGGGAGCTAATAGGCTGTGACAGGAGATGGAGCTCACAAGCAGCAGGCGGCTTCAGAAAAGACAAATTGCATCTCTGCCACCTAACTGGGCAATCTAGATCGACAGAGTTTATAGCTTTGTAGTGTTATTGGGCCCCATGCTAACACCAAATCATTCAAGCTGCTATCTGAATTTCATATTCTTCTTCCATCTGAATTTGCTATCACCACATATCACCTACAGTTGCAAATAGATTGCATACGATTAGCGGTTTAACTGCCTTTCAAAATAGCTTCCTAGACATTGTTCAGATTCAAAATAGGCAAATGCAGTGACTTGTGTATAGATAGCACAGTAATGGTTTTCTTTGCTATTTGCTTTCAGAGGAGGCCACAAGTAATCAGCATGACTGGAAAAAATATGCTTCCGCAGAAAAAACAGTAAAGAAGAAGAAGAAGAAGAAGAAGAAGAAGAAGAAGAAGAAGAAGAAGAAGAAGAAGAAGAAGAAGAAGAAGAAGAAGAAGAAGAAGAAGAAGAAGAAGAAGAAGAAGAAGAAGAAGAAGAAGAGGAGGAGGAGGAGGAGGAGAGGAGGAGGAGGAGGAGGAGGAGTTTGGATTTATACCCCACCTTTCTCCTGTAAGGAGTCTCAAAGCAGTTCCCTTCCTTTTCCCACAACAGATACGTTGTGATGTAGGTGGGACTGAGGGAGTTATGAAAGAATTGTGAATAGCCCAAGGTCACTCAGCAGGTTTCATGTGGAGGAGCAGAGAAACAAATCCAGTTCACCAGAAAAGAGTGCATCTCATGTGGAGGAGTGAGGAATCAAAACCGATTCTCCAGATTTGAGTCCACTGCTCTTAACCACTACGCCATGCCAACACTCTGTCGTATGAAAGTCAGTTCTAATTCTGGGAGATCTACAGGGCCCACCTGGAGGTGACAACCCTATTAGGCTATACTATAGTCTCCAATAAAAATCATTTTAAAATTTCTGATACTAGGTAAATTAGAGCACAATCCTATGCAGGGTTGCTCTAGTCTAAACTCATTGATTTAAAAGGGCTTAGGCTAGTGTAACTCTGTATAGGATTGCATTCTCAAACTCTTCATTTAAAAGAAGAAATGCCACTGAAGTATGTTAGCAAAAAAACAACGGAACCTATCATTCAAAAAGCTTGGAGTTATGCTGAATTGTTTGATAAATGTAGCCATACGAAAAATGCACAAGAATAATTTAACTGCCATTCTATGCAAGGATACATGCACAGGACTAGCTGCAAATCTTATAAAGTGAAAGATGCATAACAAACAAACAATCAAGCAGCAATAAAGTGTAGTAAATTAGTACAGAGGCAATTCCTTCCCTGTAACCTCAAACACAAATTAATGAGGTAAAATAAGTATTTCCAGTGAAATAAATGTTTCCCAGTGGGATAGGAAATATGAATTTATGGTACAAATTTAAGCCTAAGGGGTTTAATTAGTAAGGTAATGACAAATGTAAAATTACAGTGGGAAAGTGTCCATACATCCTTCCTGCTCTTCAGTTTTATGTCACACGTCATTTACTGTACTTTGTCCTTTGTATTCTTAATGAAGTTCTGTGGCTATTCTGCATGCACAACTTAGTCAATTTTCTCAGCAGTTGATCTTCAAGCATTTAAATAGACTTGGGAAAATTATTCTGAGTGCTGTGATTTTCTCCTGCTTCAGAGTAATTAGTACTGCACAGAAAAACTAGGCATTTCCTCTTCCACCAAAACTGTTGTCACTGCCAATGCTTTTTTTATTGGTTGGACAACCAGCACACATGTGGAAGGGTCAAGGAGAGAATGCTTAACAAAATGGCTCCCAATGCTACATTAAACAAAACCATTTTAAATGTGTGAAACTTTTTCAACAAGTAGTAGCAATTGCATGCGGATGTGTGGAGACTCGTTCCAAGAATGACCAGGACACCCCCCCCCCCCCCCCACCCCCCCCCCCCCCCACCCCCCCCCCCCCCCACCCCCCCCCCCCCCCACCCCCCCCCCCCCCCACCCCCCCCCCCCCCCACCCCCCCCCCCCCCCACCCCCCCCCCCCCCCACACCCCCCCCCCCCCACCCCCCCCCCCCCCCACCCCCCCCCCCCCCCACCCCCCCCCCCCCCCACCCCCCCCCCCCCCCACCCCCCCCCCCCCCCACCCCCCCCCCCCCCCACCCCCCCCCCCCCCCACCCCCCCCCCCCCCCACCCCCCCCCCCCCCCACCCCCCCCCCCCCCCACCCCCCCCCCCCCCCACCCCCCCCCCCCCCCACCCCCCCCCCCCCCCACCCCCCCCCCCCCCCACCCCCCCCCCCCCCCACCCCCCCCCCCCCCCACCCCCCCCCCCCCCCACCCCCCCCCCCCCCCACCCCCCCCCCCCCCCACCCCCCCCCCCCCCCACCCCCCCCCCCCCCCACCCCCCCCCCCCCCCACCCCCCCCCCCCCCCACCCCCCCCCCCCCCCACCCCCCCCCCCCCCCACCCCCCCCCCCCCCCACCCCCCCCCCCCCCCACCCCCCCCCCCCCCCACCCCCCCCCCCCCCCACCCCCCCCCCCCCCCACCCCCCCCCCCCCCCACCCCCCCCCCCCCCCACCCCCCCCCCCCCCCACCCCCCCCCCCCCCCACCCCCCCCCCCCCCCACCCCCCCCCCCCCCCACCCCCCCCCCCCCCCACCCCCCCCCCCCCCCACCCCCCCCCCCCCCCACCCCCCCCCCCCCCCACCCCCCCCCCCCCCCACCCCCCCCCCCCCCCACCCCCCCCCCCCCCCACCCCCCCCCCCCCCCACCCCCCCCCCCCCCCACCCCCCCCCCCCCCCACCCCCCCCCCCCCCCACCCCCCCCCCCCCCCACCCCCCCCCCCCCCCACCCCCCCCCCCCCCCACCCCCCCCCCCCCCCACCCCCCCCCCCCCCCACCCCCCCCCCCCCCCACCCCCCCCCCCCCCCACCCCCCCCCCCCCCCACCCCCCCCCCCCCCCACCCCCCCCCCCCCCCACCCCCCCCCCCCCCCACCCCCCCCCCCCCCCACCCCCCCCCCCCCCCACCCCCCCCCCCCCCCACCCCCCCCCCCCCCCACCCCCCCCCCCCCCCACCCCCCCCCCCCCCCACCCCCCCCCCCCCCCACCCCCCCCCCCCCCCACCCCCCCCCCCCCCCACCCCCCCCCCCCCCCACCCCCCCCCCCCCCCACCCCCCCCCCCCCCCACCCCCCCCCCCCCCCACCCCCCCCCCCCCCCACCCCCCCCCCCCCCCACCCCCCCCCCCCCCCACCCCCCCCCCCCCCCACCCCCCCCCCCCCCCACCCCCCCCCCCCCCCACCCCCCCCCCCCCCCACCCCCCCCCCCCCCCACCCCCCCCCCCCCCCACCCCCCCCCCCCCCCACCCCCCCCCCCCCCCACCCCCCCCCCCCCCCACCCCCCCCCCCCCCCACCCCCCCCCCCCCCCACCCCCCCCCCCCCCCACCCCCCCCCCCCCCCACCCCCCCCCCCCCCCACCCCCCCCCCCCCCCACCCCCCCCCCCCCCCACCCCCCCCCCCCCCCACCCCCCCCCCCCCCCACCCCCCCCCCCCCCCACCCCCCCCCCCCCCCACCCCCCCCCCCCCCCACCCCCCCCCCCCCCCACCCCCCCCCCCCCCCACCCCCCCCCCCCCCCACCCCCCCCCCCCCCCACCCCCCCCCCCCCCCACCCCCCCCCCCCCCCACCCCCCCCCCCCCCCACCCCCCCCCCCCCCCACCCCCCCCCCCCCCCACCCCCCCCCCCCCCCACCCCCCCCCCCCCCCACCCCCCCCCCCCCCCACCCCCCCCCCCCCCCACCCCCCCCCCCCCCCACCCCCCCCCCCCCCCACCCCCCCCCCCCCCCACCCCCCCCCCCCCCCACCCCCCCCCCCCCCCACCCCCCCCCCCCCCCACCCCCCCCCCCCCCCACCCCCCCCCCCCCCCACCCCCCCCCCCCCCCACCCCCCCCCCCCCCCACCCCCCCCCCCCCCCACCCCCCCCCCCCCCCACCCCCCCCCCCCCCCACCCCCCCCCCCCCCCACCCCCCCCCCCCCCCACCCCCCCCCCCCCCCACCCCCCCCCCCCCCCACCCCCCCCCCCCCCCACCCCCCCCCCCCCCCACCCCCCCCCCCCCCCACCCCCCCCCCCCCCCACCCCCCCCCCCCCCCACCCCCCCCCCCCCCCACCCCCCCCCCCCCCCACCCCCCCCCCCCCCCACCCCCCCCCCCCCCCACCCCCCCCCCCCCCCACCCCCCCCCCCCCCCACCCCCCCCCCCCCCCACCCCCCCCCCCCCCCACCCCCCCCCCCCCCCACCCCCCCCCCCCCCCACCCCCCCCCCCCCCCACCCCCCCCCCCCCCCACCCCCCCCCCCCCCCACCCCCCCCCCCCCCCACCCCCCCCCCCCCCCACCCCCCCCCCCCCCCACCCCCCCCCCCCCCCACCCCCCCCCCCCCCCACCCCCCCCCCCCCCCACCCCCCCCCCCCCCCACCCCCCCCCCCCCCCACCCCCCCCCCCCCCCACCCCCCCCCCCCCCCACCCCCCCCCCCCCCCACCCCCCCCCCCCCCCACCCCCCCCCCCCCCCACCCCCCCCCCCCCCCACCCCCCCCCCCCCCCACCCCCCCCCCCCCCCACCCCCCCCCCCCCCCACCCCCCCCCCCCCCCACCCCCCCCCCCCCCCACCCCCCCCCCCCCCCACCCCCCCCCCCCCCCACCCCCCCCCCCCCCCACCCCCCCCCCCCCCCACCCCCCCCCCCCCCCACCCCCCCCCCCCCCCACCCCCCCCCCCCCCCACCCCCCCCCCCCCCCACCCCCCCCCCCCCCCACCCCCCCCCCCCCCCACCCCCCCCCCCCCCCACCCCCCCCCCCCCCCACCCCCCCCCCCCCCCACCCCCCCCCCCCCCCACCCCCCCCCCCCCCCACCCCCCCCCCCCCCCACCCCCCCCCCCCCCCACCCCCCCCCCCCCCCACCCCCCCCCCCCCCCACCCCCCCCCCCCCCCACCCCCCCCCCCCCCCACCCCCCCCCCCCCCCACCCCCCCCCCCCCCCACCCCCCCCCCCCCCCACCCCCCCCCCCCCCCACCCCCCCCCCCCCCCACCCCCCCCCCCCCCCACCCCCCCCCCCCCCCACCCCCCCCCCCCCCCACCCCCCCCCCCCCCCACCCCCCCCCCCCCCCACCCCCCCCCCCCCCCACCCCCCCCCCCCCCCACCCCCCCCCCCCCCCACCCCCCCCCCCCCCCACCCCCCCCCCCCCCCACCCCCCCCCCCCCCCACCCCCCCCCCCCCCCACCCCCCCCCCCCCCCACCCCCCCCCCCCCCCACCCCCCCCCCCCCCCACCCCCCCCCCCCCCCACCCCCCCCCCCCCCCACCCCCCCCCCCCCCCACCCCCCCCCCCCCCCACCCCCCCCCCCCCCCACCCCCCCCCCCCCCCACCCCCCCCCCCCCCCACCCCCCCCCCCCCCCACCCCCCCCCCCCCCCACCCCCCCCCCCCCCCACCCCCCCCCCCCCCCACCCCCCCCCCCCCCCACCCCCCCCCCCCCCCACCCCCCCCCCCCCCCACCCCCCCCCCCCCCCACCCCCCCCCCCCCCCACCCCCCCCCCCCCCCACCCCCCCCCCCCCCCACCCCCCCCCCCCCCCACCCCCCCCCCCCCCCACCCCCCCCCCCCCCCACCCCCCCCCCCCCCCACCCCCCCCCCCCCCCACCCCCCCCCCCCCCCACCCCCCCCCCCCCCCACCCCCCCCCCCCCCCACCCCCCCCCCCCCCCACCCCCCCCCCCCCCCACCCCCCCCCCCCCCCACCCCCCCCCCCCCCCACCCCCCCCCCCCCCCACCCCCCCCCCCCCCCACCCCCCCCCCCCCCCACCCCCCCCCCCCCCCACCCCCCCCCCCCCCCACCCCCCCCCCCCCCCACCCCCCCCCCCCCCCACCCCCCCCCCCCCCCACCCCCCCCCCCCCCCACCCCCCCCCCCCCCCACCCCCCCCCCCCCCCACCCCCCCCCCCCCCCACCCCCCCCCCCCCCCACCCCCCCCCCCCCCCACCCCCCCCCCCCCCCACCCCCCCCCCCCCCCACCCCCCCCCCCCCCCACCCCCCCCCCCCCCCACCCCCCCCCCCCCCCACCCCCCCCCCCCCCCACCCCCCCCCCCCCCCACCCCCCCCCCCCCCCACCCCCCCCCCCCCCCACCCCCCCCCCCCCCCACCCCCCCCCCCCCCCACCCCCCCCCCCCCCCACCCCCCCCCCCCCCCACCCCCCCCCCCCCCCACCCCCCCCCCCCCCCACCCCCCCCCCCCCCCACCCCCCCCCCCCCCCACCCCCCCCCCCCCCCACCCCCCCCCCCCCCCACCCCCCCCCCCCCCCACCCCCCCCCCCCCCCACCCCCCCCCCCCCCCACCCCCCCCCCCCCCCACCCCCCCCCCCCCCCACCCCCCCCCCCCCCCACCCCCCCCCCCCCCCACCCCCCCCCCCCCCCACCCCCCCCCCCCCCCACCCCCCCCCCCCCCCACCCCCCCCCCCCCCCACCCCCCCCCCCCCCCACCCCCCCCCCCCCCCACCCCCCCCCCCCCCCACCCCCCCCCCCCCCCACCCCCCCCCCCCCCCACCCCCCCCCCCCCCCACCCCCCCCCCCCCCCACCCCCCCCCCCCCCCACCCCCCCCCCCCCCCACCCCCCCCCCCCCCCACCCCCCCCCCCCCCCACCCCCCCCCCCCCCCACCCCCCCCCCCCCCCACCCCCCCCCCCCCCCACCCCCCCCCCCCCCCACCCCCCCCCCCCCCCACCCCCCCCCCCCCCCACCCCCCCCCCCCCCCACCCCCCCCCCCCCCCACCCCCCCCCCCCCCCACCCCCCCCCCCCCCCACCCCCCCCCCCCCCCACCCCCCCCCCCCCCCACCCCCCCCCCCCCCCACCCCCCCCCCCCCCCACCCCCCCCCCCCCCCACCCCCCCCCCCCCCCACCCCCCCCCCCCCCCACCCCCCCCCCCCCCCACCCCCCCCCCCCCCCACCCCCCCCCCCCCCCACCCCCCCCCCCCCCCACCCCCCCCCCCCCCCACCCCCCCCCCCCCCCACCCCCCCCCCCCCCCACCCCCCCCCCCCCCCACCCCCCCCCCCCCCCACCCCCCCCCCCCCCCACCCCCCCCCCCCCCCACCCCCCCCCCCCCCCACCCCCCCCCCCCCCCACCCCCCCCCCCCCCCACCCCCCCCCCCCCCCACCCCCCCCCCCCCCCACCCCCCCCCCCCCCCACCCCCCCCCCCCCCCACCCCCCCCCCCCCCCACCCCCCCCCCCCCCCACCCCCCCCCCCCCCCACCCCCCCCCCCCCCCACCCCCCCCCCCCCCCACCCCCCCCCCCCCCCACCCCCCCCCCCCCCCACCCCCCCCCCCCCCCACCCCCCCCCCCCCCCACCCCCCCCCCCCCCCACCCCCCCCCCCCCCCACCCCCCCCCCCCCCCACCCCCCCCCCCCCCCACCCCCCCCCCCCCCCACCCCCCCCCCCCCCCACCCCCCCCCCCCCCCACCCCCCCCCCCCCCCACCCCCCCCCCCCCCCACCCCCCCCCCCCCCCACCCCCCCCCCCCCCCACCCCCCCCCCCCCCCACCCCCCCCCCCCCCCACCCCCCCCCCCCCCCACCCCCCCCCCCCCCCACCCCCCCCCCCCCCCACCCCCCCCCCCCCCCACCCCCCCCCCCCCCCACCCCCCCCCCCCCCCACCCCCCCCCCCCCCCACCCCCCCCCCCCCCCACCCCCCCCCCCCCCCACCCCCCCCCCCCCCCACCCCCCCCCCCCCCCACCCCCCCCCCCCCCCACCCCCCCCCCCCCCCACCCCCCCCCCCCCCCACCCCCCCCCCCCCCCACCCCCCCCCCCCCCCACCCCCCCCCCCCCCCACCCCCCCCCCCCCCCACCCCCCCCCCCCCCCACCCCCCCCCCCCCCCACCCCCCCCCCCCCCCACCCCCCCCCCCCCCCACCCCCCCCCCCCCCCACCCCCCCCCCCCCCCACCCCCCCCCCCCCCCACCCCCCCCCCCCCCCACCCCCCCCCCCCCCCACCCCCCCCCCCCCCCACCCCCCCCCCCCCCCACCCCCCCCCCCCCCCACCCCCCCCCCCCCCCACCCCCCCCCCCCCCCACCCCCCCCCCCCCCCACCCCCCCCCCCCCCCACCCCCCCCCCCCCCCACCCCCCCCCCCCCCCACCCCCCCCCCCCCCCACCCCCCCCCCCCCCCACCCCCCCCCCCCCCCACCCCCCCCCCCCCCCACCCCCCCCCCCCCCCACCCCCCCCCCCCCCCACCCCCCCCCCCCCCCACCCCCCCCCCCCCCCACCCCCCCCCCCCCCCACCCCCCCCCCCCCCCACCCCCCCCCCCCCCCACCCCCCCCCCCCCCCACCCCCCCCCCCCCCCACCCCCCCCCCCCCCCACCCCCCCCCCCCCCCACCCCCCCCCCCCCCCACCCCCCCCCCCCCCCACCCCCCCCCCCCCCCACCCCCCCCCCCCCCCACCCCCCCCCCCCCCCACCCCCCCCCCCCCCCACCCCCCCCCCCCCCCACCCCCCCCCCCCCCCACCCCCCCCCCCCCCCACCCCCCCCCCCCCCCACCCCCCCCCCCCCCCACCCCCCCCCCCCCCCACCCCCCCCCCCCCCCACCCCCCCCCCCCCCCACCCCCCCCCCCCCCCACCCCCCCCCCCCCCCACCCCCCCCCCCCCCCACCCCCCCCCCCCCCCACCCCCCCCCCCCCCCACCCCCCCCCCCCCCCACCCCCCCCCCCCCCCACCCCCCCCCCCCCCCACCCCCCCCCCCCCCCACCCCCCCCCCCCCCCACCCCCCCCCCCCCCCACCCCCCCCCCCCCCCACCCCCCCCCCCCCCCACCCCCCCCCCCCCCCACCCCCCCCCCCCCCCACCCCCCCCCCCCCCCACCCCCCCCCCCCCCCACCCCCCCCCCCCCCCACCCCCCCCCCCCCCCACCCCCCCCCCCCCCCACCCCCCCCCCCCCCCACCCCCCCCCCCCCCCACCCCCCCCCCCCCCCACCCCCCCCCCCCCCCACCCCCCCCCCCCCCCACCCCCCCCCCCCCCCACCCCCCCCCCCCCCCACCCCCCCCCCCCCCCACCCCCCCCCCCCCCCACCCCCCCCCCCCCCCACCCCCCCCCCCCCCCACCCCCCCCCCCCCCCACCCCCCCCCCCCCCCACCCCCCCCCCCCCCCACCCCCCCCCCCCCCCACCCCCCCCCCCCCCCACCCCCCCCCCCCCCCACCCCCCCCCCCCCCCACCCCCCCCCCCCCCCACCCCCCCCCCCCCCCACCCCCCCCCCCCCCCACCCCCCCCCCCCCCCACCCCCCCCCCCCCCCACCCCCCCCCCCCCCCACCCCCCCCCCCCCCCACCCCCCCCCCCCCCCACCCCCCCCCCCCCCCACCCCCCCCCCCCCCCACCCCCCCCCCCCCCCACCCCCCCCCCCCCCCACCCCCCCCCCCCCCCACCCCCCCCCCCCCCCACCCCCCCCCCCCCCCACCCCCCCCCCCCCCCACCCCCCCCCCCCCCCACCCCCCCCCCCCCCCACCCCCCCCCCCCCCCACCCCCCCCCCCCCCCACCCCCCCCCCCCCCCACCCCCCCCCCCCCCCACCCCCCCCCCCCCCCACCCCCCCCCCCCCCCACCCCCCCCCCCCCCCACCCCCCCCCCCCCCCACCCCCCCCCCCCCCCACCCCCCCCCCCCCCCACCCCCCCCCCCCCCCACCCCCCCCCCCCCCCACCCCCCCCCCCCCCCACCCCCCCCCCCCCCCACCCCCCCCCCCCCCCACCCCCCCCCCCCCCCACCCCCCCCCCCCCCCACCCCCCCCCCCCCCCACCCCCCCCCCCCCCCACCCCCCCCCCCCCCCACCCCCCCCCCCCCCCACCCCCCCCCCCCCCCACCCCCCCCCCCCCCCACCCCCCCCCCCCCCCACCCCCCCCCCCCCCCACCCCCCCCCCCCCCCACCCCCCCCCCCCCCCACCCCCCCCCCCCCCCACCCCCCCCCCCCCCCACCCCCCCCCCCCCCCACCCCCCCCCCCCCCCACCCCCCCCCCCCCCCACCCCCCCCCCCCCCCACCCCCCCCCCCCCCCACCCCCCCCCCCCCCCACCCCCCCCCCCCCCCACCCCCCCCCCCCCCCACCCCCCCCCCCCCCCACCCCCCCCCCCCCCCACCCCCCCCCCCCCCCACCCCCCCCCCCCCCCACCCCCCCCCCCCCCCACCCCCCCCCCCCCCCACCCCCCCCCCCCCCCACCCCCCCCCCCCCCCACCCCCCCCCCCCCCCACCCCCCCCCCCCCCCACCCCCCCCCCCCCCCACCCCCCCCCCCCCCCACCCCCCCCCCCCCCCACCCCCCCCCCCCCCCACCCCCCCCCCCCCCCACCCCCCCCCCCCCCCACCCCCCCCCCCCCCCACCCCCCCCCCCCCCCACCCCCCCCCCCCCCCACCCCCCCCCCCCCCCACCCCCCCCCCCCCCCACCCCCCCCCCCCCCCACCCCCCCCCCCCCCCACCCCCCCCCCCCCCCACCCCCCCCCCCCCCCACCCCCCCCCCCCCCCACCCCCCCCCCCCCCCACCCCCCCCCCCCCCCACCCCCCCCCCCCCCCACCCCCCCCCCCCCCCACCCCCCCCCCCCCCCACCCCCCCCCCCCCCCACCCCCCCCCCCCCCCACCCCCCCCCCCCCCCACCCCCCCCCCCCCCCACCCCCCCCCCCCCCCACCCCCCCCCCCCCCCACCCCCCCCCCCCCCCACCCCCCCCCCCCCCCACCCCCCCCCCCCCCCACCCCCCCCCCCCCCCACCCCCCCCCCCCCCCACCCCCCCCCCCCCCCACCCCCCCCCCCCCCCACCCCCCCCCCCCCCCACCCCCCCCCCCCCCCACCCCCCCCCCCCCCCACCCCCCCCCCCCCCCACCCCCCCCCCCCCCCACCCCCCCCCCCCCCCACCCCCCCCCCCCCCCACCCCCCCCCCCCCCCACCCCCCCCCCCCCCCACCCCCCCCCCCCCCCACCCCCCCCCCCCCCCACCCCCCCCCCCCCCCACCCCCCCCCCCCCCCACCCCCCCCCCCCCCCACCCCCCCCCCCCCCCACCCCCCCCCCCCCCCACCCCCCCCCCCCCCCACCCCCCCCCCCCCCCACCCCCCCCCCCCCCCACCCCCCCCCCCCCCCACCCCCCCCCCCCCCCACCCCCCCCCCCCCCCACCCCCCCCCCCCCCCACCCCCCCCCCCCCCCACCCCCCCCCCCCCCCACCCCCCCCCCCCCCCACCCCCCCCCCCCCCCACCCCCCCCCCCCCCCACCCCCCCCCCCCCCCACCCCCCCCCCCCCCCACCCCCCCCCCCCCCCACCCCCCCCCCCCCCCACCCCCCCCCCCCCCCACCCCCCCCCCCCCCCACCCCCCCCCCCCCCCACCCCCCCCCCCCCCCACCCCCCCCCCCCCCCACCCCCCCCCCCCCCCACCCCCCCCCCCCCCCACCCCCCCCCCCCCCCACCCCCCCCCCCCCCCACCCCCCCCCCCCCCCACCCCCCCCCCCCCCCACCCCCCCCCCCCCCCACCCCCCCCCCCCCCCACCCCCCCCCCCCCCCACCCCCCCCCCCCCCCACCCCCCCCCCCCCCCACCCCCCCCCCCCCCCACCCCCCCCCCCCCCCACCCCCCCCCCCCCCCACCCCCCCCCCCCCCCACCCCCCCCCCCCCCCACCCCCCCCCCCCCCCACCCCCCCCCCCCCCCACCCCCCCCCCCCCCCACCCCCCCCCCCCCCCACCCCCCCCCCCCCCCACCCCCCCCCCCCCCCACCCCCCCCCCCCCCCACCCCCCCCCCCCCCCACCCCCCCCCCCCCCCACCCCCCCCCCCCCCCACCCCCCCCCCCCCCCACCCCCCCCCCCCCCCACCCCCCCCCCCCCCCACCCCCCCCCCCCCCCACCCCCCCCCCCCCCCACCCCCCCCCCCCCCCACCCCCCCCCCCCCCCACCCCCCCCCCCCCCCACCCCCCCCCCCCCCCACCCCCCCCCCCCCCCACCCCCCCCCCCCCCCACCCCCCCCCCCCCCCACCCCCCCCCCCCCCCACCCCCCCCCCCCCCCACCCCCCCCCCCCCCCACCCCCCCCCCCCCCCACCCCCCCCCCCCCCCACCCCCCCCCCCCCCCACCCCCCCCCCCCCCCACCCCCCCCCCCCCCCACCCCCCCCCCCCCCCACCCCCCCCCCCCCCCACCCCCCCCCCCCCCCACCCCCCCCCCCCCCCACCCCCCCCCCCCCCCACCCCCCCCCCCCCCCACCCCCCCCCCCCCCCACCCCCCCCCCCCCCCACCCCCCCCCCCCCCCACCCCCCCCCCCCCCCACCCCCCCCCCCCCCCACCCCCCCCCCCCCCCACCCCCCCCCCCCCCCACCCCCCCCCCCCCCCACCCCCCCCCCCCCCCACCCCCCCCCCCCCCCACCCCCCCCCCCCCCCACCCCCCCCCCCCCCCACCCCCCCCCCCCCCCACCCCCCCCCCCCCCCACCCCCCCCCCCCCCCACCCCCCCCCCCCCCCACCCCCCCCCCCCCCCACCCCCCCCCCCCCCCACCCCCCCCCCCCCCCACCCCCCCCCCCCCCCACCCCCCCCCCCCCCCACCCCCCCCCCCCCCCACCCCCCCCCCCCCCCACCCCCCCCCCCCCCCACCCCCCCCCCCCCCCACCCCCCCCCCCCCCCACCCCCCCCCCCCCCCACCCCCCCCCCCCCCCACCCCCCCCCCCCCCCACCCCCCCCCCCCCCCACCCCCCCCCCCCCCCACCCCCCCCCCCCCCCACCCCCCCCCCCCCCCACCCCCCCCCCCCCCCACCCCCCCCCCCCCCCACCCCCCCCCCCCCCCACCCCCCCCCCCCCCCACCCCCCCCCCCCCCCACCCCCCCCCCCCCCCACCCCCCCCCCCCCCCACCCCCCCCCCCCCCCACCCCCCCCCCCCCCCACCCCCCCCCCCCCCCACCCCCCCCCCCCCCCACCCCCCCCCCCCCCCACCCCCCCCCCCCCCCACCCCCCCCCCCCCCCACCCCCCCCCCCCCCCACCCCCCCCCCCCCCCACCCCCCCCCCCCCCCACCCCCCCCCCCCCCCACCCCCCCCCCCCCCCACCCCCCCCCCCCCCCACCCCCCCCCCCCCCCACCCCCCCCCCCCCCCACCCCCCCCCCCCCCCACCCCCCCCCCCCCCCACCCCCCCCCCCCCCCACCCCCCCCCCCCCCCACCCCCCCCCCCCCCCACCCCCCCCCCCCCCCACCCCCCCCCCCCCCCACCCCCCCCCCCCCCCACCCCCCCCCCCCCCCACCCCCCCCCCCCCCCACCCCCCCCCCCCCCCACCCCCCCCCCCCCCCACCCCCCCCCCCCCCCACCCCCCCCCCCCCCCACCCCCCCCCCCCCCCACCCCCCCCCCCCCCCACCCCCCCCCCCCCCCACCCCCCCCCCCCCCCACCCCCCCCCCCCCCCACCCCCCCCCCCCCCCACCCCCCCCCCCCCCCACCCCCCCCCCCCCCCACCCCCCCCCCCCCCCACCCCCCCCCCCCCCCACCCCCCCCCCCCCCCACCCCCCCCCCCCCCCACCCCCCCCCCCCCCCACCCCCCCCCCCCCCCACCCCCCCCCCCCCCCACCCCCCCCCCCCCCCACCCCCCCCCCCCCCCACCCCCCCCCCCCCCCACCCCCCCCCCCCCCCACCCCCCCCCCCCCCCACCCCCCCCCCCCCCCACCCCCCCCCCCCCCCACCCCCCCCCCCCCCCACCCCCCCCCCCCCCCACCCCCCCCCCCCCCCACCCCCCCCCCCCCCCACCCCCCCCCCCCCCCACCCCCCCCCCCCCCCACCCCCCCCCCCCCCCACCCCCCCCCCCCCCCACCCCCCCCCCCCCCCACCCCCCCCCCCCCCCACCCCCCCCCCCCCCCACCCCCCCCCCCCCCCACCCCCCCCCCCCCCCACCCCCCCCCCCCCCCACCCCCCCCCCCCCCCACCCCCCCCCCCCCCCACCCCCCCCCCCCCCCACCCCCCCCCCCCCCCACCCCCCCCCCCCCCCACCCCCCCCCCCCCCCACCCCCCCCCCCCCCCACCCCCCCCCCCCCCCACCCCCCCCCCCCCCCACCCCCCCCCCCCCCCACCCCCCCCCCCCCCCACCCCCCCCCCCCCCCACCCCCCCCCCCCCCCACCCCCCCCCCCCCCCACCCCCCCCCCCCCCCACCCCCCCCCCCCCCCACCCCCCCCCCCCCCCACCCCCCCCCCCCCCCACCCCCCCCCCCCCCCACCCCCCCCCCCCCCCACCCCCCCCCCCCCCCACCCCCCCCCCCCCCCACCCCCCCCCCCCCCCACCCCCCCCCCCCCCCACCCCCCCCCCCCCCCACCCCCCCCCCCCCCCACCCCCCCCCCCCCCCACCCCCCCCCCCCCCCACCCCCCCCCCCCCCCACCCCCCCCCCCCCCCACCCCCCCCCCCCCCCACCCCCCCCCCCCCCCACCCCCCCCCCCCCCCACCCCCCCCCCCCCCCACCCCCCCCCCCCCCCACCCCCCCCCCCCCCCACCCCCCCCCCCCCCCACCCCCCCCCCCCCCCACCCCCCCCCCCCCCCACCCCCCCCCCCCCCCACCCCCCCCCCCCCCCACCCCCCCCCCCCCCCACCCCCCCCCCCCCCCACCCCCCCCCCCCCCCACCCCCCCCCCCCCCCACCCCCCCCCCCCCCCACCCCCCCCCCCCCCCACCCCCCCCCCCCCCCACCCCCCCCCCCCCCCACCCCCCCCCCCCCCCACCCCCCCCCCCCCCCACCCCCCCCCCCCCCCACCCCCCCCCCCCCCCACCCCCCCCCCCCCCCACCCCCCCCCCCCCCCACCCCCCCCCCCCCCCACCCCCCCCCCCCCCCACCCCCCCCCCCCCCCACCCCCCCCCCCCCCCACCCCCCCCCCCCCCCACCCCCCCCCCCCCCCACCCCCCCCCCCCCCCACCCCCCCCCCCCCCCACCCCCCCCCCCCCCCACCCCCCCCCCCCCCCACCCCCCCCCCCCCCCACCCCCCCCCCCCCCCACCCCCCCCCCCCCCCACCCCCCCCCCCCCCCACCCCCCCCCCCCCCCACCCCCCCCCCCCCCCACCCCCCCCCCCCCCCACCCCCCCCCCCCCCCACCCCCCCCCCCCCCCACCCCCCCCCCCCCCCACCCCCCCCCCCCCCCACCCCCCCCCCCCCCCACCCCCCCCCCCCCCCACCCCCCCCCCCCCCCACCCCCCCCCCCCCCCACCCCCCCCCCCCCCCACCCCCCCCCCCCCCCACCCCCCCCCCCCCCCACCCCCCCCCCCCCCCACCCCCCCCCCCCCCCACCCCCCCCCCCCCCCACCCCCCCCCCCCCCCACCCCCCCCCCCCCCCACCCCCCCCCCCCCCCACCCCCCCCCCCCCCCACCCCCCCCCCCCCCCACCCCCCCCCCCCCCCACCCCCCCCCCCCCCCACCCCCCCCCCCCCCCACCCCCCCCCCCCCCCACCCCCCCCCCCCCCCACCCCCCCCCCCCCCCACCCCCCCCCCCCCCCACCCCCCCCCCCCCCCACCCCCCCCCCCCCCCACCCCCCCCCCCCCCCACCCCCCCCCCCCCCCACCCCCCCCCCCCCCCACCCCCCCCCCCCCCCACCCCCCCCCCCCCCCACCCCCCCCCCCCCCCACCCCCCCCCCCCCCCACCCCCCCCCCCCCCCACCCCCCCCCCCCCCCACCCCCCCCCCCCCCCACCCCCCCCCCCCCCCACCCCCCCCCCCCCCCACCCCCCCCCCCCCCCACCCCCCCCCCCCCCCACCCCCCCCCCCCCCCACCCCCCCCCCCCCCCACCCCCCCCCCCCCCCACCCCCCCCCCCCCCCACCCCCCCCCCCCCCCACCCCCCCCCCCCCCCACCCCCCCCCCCCCCCACCCCCCCCCCCCCCCACCCCCCCCCCCCCCCACCCCCCCCCCCCCCCACCCCCCCCCCCCCCCACCCCCCCCCCCCCCCACCCCCCCCCCCCCCCACCCCCCCCCCCCCCCACCCCCCCCCCCCCCCACCCCCCCCCCCCCCCACCCCCCCCCCCCCCCACCCCCCCCCCCCCCCACCCCCCCCCCCCCCCACCCCCCCCCCCCCCCACCCCCCCCCCCCCCCACCCCCCCCCCCCCCCACCCCCCCCCCCCCCCACCCCCCCCCCCCCCCACCCCCCCCCCCCCCCACCCCCCCCCCCCCCCACCCCCCCCCCCCCCCACCCCCCCCCCCCCCCACCCCCCCCCCCCCCCACCCCCCCCCCCCCCCACCCCCCCCCCCCCCCACCCCCCCCCCCCCCCACCCCCCCCCCCCCCCACCCCCCCCCCCCCCCACCCCCCCCCCCCCCCACCCCCCCCCCCCCCCACCCCCCCCCCCCCCCACCCCCCCCCCCCCCCACCCCCCCCCCCCCCCACCCCCCCCCCCCCCCACCCCCCCCCCCCCCCACCCCCCCCCCCCCCCACCCCCCCCCCCCCCCACCCCCCCCCCCCCCCACCCCCCCCCCCCCCCACCCCCCCCCCCCCCCACCCCCCCCCCCCCCCACCCCCCCCCCCCCCCACCCCCCCCCCCCCCCACCCCCCCCCCCCCCCACCCCCCCCCCCCCCCACCCCCCCCCCCCCCCACCCCCCCCCCCCCCCACCCCCCCCCCCCCCCACCCCCCCCCCCCCCCACCCCCCCCCCCCCCCACCCCCCCCCCCCCCCACCCCCCCCCCCCCCCACCCCCCCCCCCCCCCACCCCCCCCCCCCCCCACCCCCCCCCCCCCCCACCCCCCCCCCCCCCCCCCCCCCCCCCCCCACACCCACCCCCCCAACCCCCCCCCCCCCCCCCCGCCCCCCCCCCCCCCCCCCCCCCCCCCACCCCCCCCCCCCTCCCCCCCCCCACCCCCCCCCCCCCCCCCCCTCTCCCCCCCCAACCACTCCCACCCCCTCCCCCCCCCCCCCCCCCCCCCCCCCACCCCCCCACTGACAGCATTGTGGTCGCTGTTCCCTATCGGCTCAACAACACTGACTTCCTGCACCAGGTCCTGGGTCCCACATAGAATTAGATCTAGGATCACCTCTCCCCTGGTTGGTTCCACAACCATCTGCTCTAAGCCACAGTCATTTAGCATATCCAGGAATGCTCTCTCCTTACTATGACCTGAACATGCATTTTTCCAGTTTATATGGGGATAGTTAAAATCACCCATTACCACTACATTTTTGTTTTTGTTGGCCTCTCTAATTTCTTTTTCCATCTCAGAATCCTCTTGTGCACTTTGGTCAGGGGGACGATAATATATTCCTAATATTAAACTGTCCTTCACACCTGGTATTGATATCCACAGTGATTCTGTAGGGGAACCAGCTCCCCTTTCATTTTCTATTTTATGTGACACTATGCTCTCTTTTATGTAAAGGGCAACTCCACCCCCAATGCGCCCTGTCCTATCCTTCCTATAGAGCCTGTAGCCTGGTATAACAGCATCCCACTGGTTCTCCTCATTCCACCATGTCTCTGTAATGCCCACTATATCAAAGTCCTCCTTCAAAACTCTGTACTCCAGCTCCCCCATTTTAGGTCGAAGGCTTCTACTATTAGCATAGAGACACCTGTATACCCTGTCTTTGTCCTTAACCTGGGATTTATGTGCTTTACCCTCAAGTCTTTTGTAGACACCATCCCTTGTCACATGCACATTGCTATGTTCCTTGCTTGCATGTGGTTGATTTAGAAAAACCTCCCTCTCTGTCTGCATCCCCATAGATACTGTATTCCAAACCGAAGTCACCTCAGCTCCTGTCGGCTTTCCCCCAGGGCTCAGTTTTAATGTAATAGCCACCTAGCGATCTTGAACCTAGGTGGGGTATAAATTTAGTAAATAAATTATTTCCATGTATAAGCTGCCTACCAATTAAGTGAAGTCCTTTCAGTTGAACCATGAACCTGCCTTATACTCAGTCAAGTCATTGGTCTATCAAGGTTAGTATTGTCTATTCTGACTGGCAGTTGGCTCTCCAGATTCTCAGGTGGAGGTCTTTCACCCCAGTTTTTTATCTGATTCTTTTTAGCTGGATATGCTGAGGATAAACCTGAGACTTTCTGCCTGTGAAGCAGATGCTATACCACGGCCACGGACTCTCCTTCTGTGGGGGAAGGGGTGGGGAATGCATGCAAGTTTCTGAATCAGGGCAATCAAATAATACTTCTAATTACACACACACATTGCATGGGCAGCTACAAACCTGTCATGAATTAAGAGCAAATTAAATTAGACAGAAATATGCATTTGAAATAAACCAGTAAAATATTAATGTGGATTTTCTTCAATAGTACATGCAGTATATTTGCAAATACTAATATGACATTCCAAAAACCTTTAATGGCATAAAACAGGATAACTATTTACAGAGTAAAACAAAATTATTACAAAAACATAGGATTGCCTCTAGAGCCAAGGGCCTTGTAAAGGAATCTGGTGACTGTCTGTGATGAATGGCTGGGATTCGCTGAGAAGAGATGCTACCAGATCCCTATCTGATTTCACGGAGTCCTTTACCTTCCTAATGGCTTCAAGGAAAGGAGGGCAATGGAGAACAAGTTGGTTGCATTTGAGAAGAATACGTTCAGTTGATTCTGGAGAGCCTTCATTACAGGGGCATACTCTATTTTTGTGTCGCGTGTTGTATCTTCCTCTCGTTTGAGCAGTTGGGAGAATATTCAATCATACCATCATGAAAAATCTGCGTAGATGGGGAGTAATCAGATTGTTGATGTATTTGGGCATAGAGCCGGGGAGAGGTGGGGAGATGCCGTAGTACATAGGGGGGCAAGTTCTCTGGGCTCCCGCAAGGAGCAACTGCCCATCAATGTCAAAGGTTCGTTGCTTTAGGATCCAGAATGCTCGGCTCCCATCTAGCTGGAGAAGGTGGTTGAACGGTATTCCTATTTTATGGATTTGGCTGAGGATTGTATTTTGCCAGGTGTAATTGGATAGATCACTTAACAGAAGCTGAGTCAGGCTATTCGGGGAGGCTCTGAAGTGGAAGCGCAGCCAGTATTTGAAAACTGCGAGCCAAACCCACGCAGAAAGCGTATAAACTCCTGTCTCTAGGCAGAGGACTTGGTAAGAGACTACGGTAGGGAGACCCAATAAGCAGTGGATGAACAGATTGTATAATCTCAAGTTTGGCTGCTAGTCTTGCTCCCCAAATAGGGGCTATGTAGAGTAACTGAGGCAGCAATTTGGAAAGAAATACTTTCAATACTGCAGGGAAAAATTGGCCACCTTGGGTGTAGAAAAATCTCACGATTGCTTGGCCTTTGCTTTTTGTTGTATTAGTGGCTGCTTGTATGTGATTGATTAGATCAATTGATTTATTAGATTAGTATACCGCCTTCCCCCGAAGTTCCAAGACAGGGAGTGGTGGTAGGTGATTCCTAAATGTTTAAAAGAGTAAACTTGTTCTATCTGCATGTCATTTATCTTCCACGTGTGAAGCCAATATGACATTAAGGTTACTGTCATATTAAGTGGAAATACAAGTCTAATTCATCAGCAGCAAATAACTGAATGATCGCATTAATACAGAATGTATAAATATTACAATAAAGAATTAATTTTAAACCTAGTTTTGCACCGAATACTTTGGCCACATGGTCAACTAATGATTTGGATATTCAGAAAAATTAAGGGGAGGCTTGGAAGTTATCCAAAATATCTTGATGCAGTTAACCACAAAATAAAAGTTATTAGCTTATCATAATTGCAGCCAATTTTTAAAGTAATGGAGTAATCCGCTGTGGATTGCTGCAAGGAAGTGGAACAAAGAGTGTGAAATGAACAGATGGATTTGATTTTAAACAAATTAGGCTCACTCCCTGGGATGTAACAAGTGATTTTTGCAGTTTTCTGTGCTACGGGTTAACTTCACACTGTGACCTTCCCTGGCTGCTTGGTATTTTTTTCTTGTCATTAAGCACAACCCCTGAAGGAGCACAGGGGCTTATTACTTTCCATTACAAATCTCAGTCTTCATGCCCGTAAAGATTGCTTCATACAAGATACAATTTATGTGCAGCAAAATCAACATGTGTATTTACCAAATATTATTAGCTATATATAATATTCATATAATTTCTTACATGGACTTCCATCCTTCCTCCTTTCTCAGGGAGGCCTGCAAGTACAGTATATAGTCAGGCAAGCAGAAAATTCAGCACTTAAGATGTGAGACAATTTGTTGCCTTCATCTATAATTCATTCTTGGCAAAAATGTGGAGGAAGAAGATGAAGGCAGCTCCTAGCAAGGGTAATGTGCAGCCCCCATATATTTATGGAAGATGAACAACTCCTGAAGGTAGAGTGCCACATCCATAATCTAGGACTGCACATGTGGCATCTGTTAGGAAACCATGTGTATACAACCCTAAGTTGGTCTACTTAAAAAACAGAAAGGAGGGGGATGCACACTAAATGCAGTTTCTGGAGGAAGTGTCTGGAGCCGTCAGATGACAGTGCCACCAAGCTGAATAGAGGTAGATGCCTTTTTAAAAAAAATATGCATGTAGGAAAAACTCACGGAAGCATGTGTGAATTTCTGCAGCATGGCTGTTATATCAAGGCTAGATCTAGCAGCAGAGGCACACTTCTGGACAGACAGTGCTGACAACTCAGTCTTTCATAATGTTACACACAGCATTTCTCCTACCAGTCAAAAGGGGAAAAATTACCAGACTTAAACTGAAAATTACAGAGGAGGATCAGCCTCCTGGAGTCAGCTATTACTGGTTGCTGTAAATCTACTTCAGGAGGGTCAAACAGCATGCACACAATCTCATCTGAGAACCTGATAGACAGAACAGCACAAATCGTTCACTCCCACAGTGTAGGTTACAAAAGATTGATAGTCCTGTCACAGATTACACTAAGCCTCATAGCTGTATCTTGGGGAATGGGGGGGGGGGTGTCAGTTTATCTCAGTACAAAGTGCATAAAACACATGATGTTGGTACTTAAAGGTAAGAATGTCTAGAATTCTGTGATAATTCAAAAACTCAACAACAGAAACTCCAATTCTGCAACTGAATGTTGTGTTTTATTTGTCTTAAAAGAAGTAGTAATGGTGGGGGGAAGGAATCACTTACCAGCAGCTATACAATTTCTTGATTTTTAAAAGAATACAGGTTGAGTGGAAACAAATTTCTATCTTTAGTTTACTCAAACAGAATCAGAACCATCATTAACAATCATAGCCATTGATTCTTTTCTGAACTAGGTAGCACAGCCTCCTCAAAACGCAAACACACTTAATGTGCCATCAAGTAGGAGTTCTTGGGGGTGGAGGGAGACATTATCTTAACATGTAAATTCAAGAAAACCTCATTTAGAGGTTTTCTAAGGTATGATACTTGACAGGACTTGTGAACAATGCCAAAGATTCACACCTTGAGAGCAGCAAACAAATATACATAAGTTTCTCATAACCACACTTGCTCAGTCACCCATTTTCAAACAGATGCACATCTGAAGTGTGCCCACAGGTATACAGACAGACAACAGTACTAATTTTCAAGGCAATTGAACGAGGCCATCACAAATAGTTAATGTTTTACATTCCAAATGCAGAGTTATATATATTAGGGCTATTACCATTCTATACCACTATAAAATGGATTCAGCAGAATGAGCATGTAAATTGAAAAGAAAACGAATGTCTCTTCAGACACTAGATGCAACAAGGAAATTTGTTCCTTGATGGGAAACTTTTCCTGTAGTTAAGCCTATGGACCTCTCACATAGGCACTGTGTAGGGCTTCTAGGTGCTATTCCTTTGTAGGTAAACTAGGTTTTTTTTTGGGGGGGGGGCGGTAAACAAATGAAAAGGAGGAGGCTGTCTAGGAGAATTGAACCATAAAAGCATAAAAATTTCTTCAAATCCATCTAAGATTTATCAATAACCTATGCATCACATGTACCACTTAAGATAATTTATACAACCTGCAATAACACTCAGATTCTTCTGGAAACTTTTGTCCCCGACTCTTTCCTTGAAAGCGCTGTGTGCTTTGCAGCAATATACCAATATAACAATGGGAGTGAGTCAAAGGTGAAACTATCAGAAGAGTTCCTTGTTTCAGCTGCAACACTGAAGGCAACCCACAGACTGCAACCTAATGGTGCATCATAGAATTGGTTTCTTAATCATCTGTTTATAAATGTTTCTGTATAAACTGCTCTGCAAAATTTATATTTTATTCTAAGTGTAAAAGTTTGTGTTTTTCCATTTTCTGCAGTACAAGACAATATCTGAATGCTACATCTTTTGCATGAAACTGTCAAATTCTAATAAAACAAGTTTCATGAATACTTCGCATATAAAGACCTTCTCAAATGTTTCACATAGTTATGAACTAGCTTATTAAAAGTTTTAAATTACAAAAAAGGGAAAAATCCTTTAAAAGAACATTTCAAGGTCATCAAGGGAAAAAGAGACAATTTATTGATACTAAAA
The DNA here is from genome assembly GCF_021028975.2 of Sphaerodactylus townsendi. Taxonomy (NCBI): domain Eukaryota; kingdom Metazoa; phylum Chordata; class Lepidosauria; order Squamata; family Sphaerodactylidae; genus Sphaerodactylus; species Sphaerodactylus townsendi. Next base: position 71,644,845 of record NC_059431.1, on the reverse strand, counting down.
CCCTTACTGTAATAAACCAAATATATTTACAATTTATACAAATGTTTGATCTTCAACAACAAAAATACACACATCCCCTCCATATTTCAAAAGACAAAATCAGGAAACAAGTTTATCCAAGATACTACTGCTCTACACAAGACAGAATGCAGGCAGAATTGCAAGAAGTGAAACATAATCTACATAATCAGGCAATGAGCATGATCTTTATGAGGTCTTAAGGGAGGGGGCTGCAACAGTCTTCAGCAAACTCTGCTTTTAAAATCCACCGAAATTATGCTACTTCATCCATCTTGCCTTCGTGCTTCACATTGGTCCAAGTAGCCAGTAGCTGGATATCAACAAAGTCACCTTCTCTTTAATACATGCTGAACAGCATCTTGTGAAGATGTGGAAGCCAAGTTCTTCCTTTTTTTATTAAAAAAAGGTAAAGACTTTCTTCTTTTTACAAATTAAGAACATCTTGGCCCAGTTCAACCTTAGAAGTTATGTTCACAACTTTTTCTCAGTAGATTACTTCATAGACAGTAGCTTTCTTGTCTCCCGAGCCTGTGACTATGTATTTATCATCCACAGAGATATCACAGCTCAACACAGATGAAGACTCTTTGGACTGGAAGAGAACACAGCTATTGTAAAAATAGGGAAAGTAACACATACACACTTTTTCCCTCTAGCCTTCATAATATCAAGGTCAGGGTTCATACGTAATGAATCAGTTTGGTGAAGACAAGAGCCAGTGGCAAGGTTTATACATAATGACAAATGGTAGTCAGGTTTACTTAACATATTCATATATCACCTTATTTACTTAGACTTAATATAGTTAATAATGTCACATTAGGAGATCAATCCTTGGAGATTCTCAGACTCACATATTCCCATCTTCCCTTTTGCATGGCTCAGAAATTACTTTTCCGCTTTCATGGCACAACTTATTTTGTTGTTACAGACATACCATAAATTAATATTTATTTATTTTACTTTATTTATGCCCAGCCTTTCTCCCCAATGGGAACCCAAAGCAGTTTGCTGCATTCTCCTATCCTACATTTTATTCTGGCAATAATCTTGTGAGATATATTCAGATGAAATTGTGATGGGCCTAAGGTCACCCTGCAAGCTTCCAGGGCAAAGTAGGAATTTAATTCTGGGTCTCCCTGATCCTAGAATAATACTCTAACCACTATACATGCTGGTCCTATGGTAGCTATGGCTTGTAAACTGTATTTTGGAAGGAAGAGTGGGTTTAGTGATCAGTCATCACAAGCTACAGTTTGCTGCATAAATGAAAGTGATTCATTTGCAGACTGTATACGTGGAGAAGAATAAAAACAAAGAGCATGCAATCCTGAGGATCCCTTAAGCTGAAATGTTTAACATCAGACCATGATTGTTTTGCATGCAAACCTTTCCAATGAGGCCCAGTAGAAGAATATAGGACTTGGATAATTCAGACGCAAATCCTCATATGACCATAATTTGCCATTTCCCAGGATAATATACTTTGTAAGGTTTCATAAGGATATTACCACCAGTCCCTACTTCGAAATCCTATTCTTGCTTAGCTGTTACACTTACCTGGAATATACTGGCACCATATGGGGTTCGCCAAGCGTTTAGGAGGTTATCTTTTCCAGTACTTACAAACCATTTGCCTGAAAATAATACACAAGAACTTAGTAGAACATCCCATATAAACTAGCAAATGTGCATGCTTTCCTTTTTTCTGGTACGTTGATCATATGGCTATATATCATCCAGGTATGATTAATAGGTTAATAATTCATTTTGTTGAACAACAGAGAATATGGAAGATCATTTAGGGTAACTCACATCCTGATATGCATATCCTTCAACAGTCCTTTTTACTAGTGTTTGATGCTTGGCTGACAACTGCTGAAACTCAGCCCCAGGTCACCCCAGTTACATAAATCAGTTAATTCAATAGCCATATGTAGCACAGTAAGGAATGATCACCCTTCAAAATTCTTGACAATTAAACTATCACATCCATGTCTTTGTGATACTGCCATTTTATATACGTTGGCATTCTCTCACAACTTTCCTAAAAGAACAGGTAAAAAGGTCTGAGACTAACTTTCCAGCTGTTGAATCAAGAAAAAAATGGTATTTAAATGTCTTGCATTTGCCTTAAACATTCAGTTCAGGTGTGATTAGCATACAGAAATTTAGGTGGTTTATTTCAACTTACCACAGTAAGCAAACTTGAGTGACAGCACACAGCTCTCATGAAGATGAAGCTGATATTTGTCTGGTTTATTTACATGCAGTACTTCCACATTACTGCTCTCCATTCCCACAGAAAGCCATTCACCAGTGGGACAATAGCCAAGGGAAAAGATCTGTGGTGGAAAAAACAGGGGTTTACACTCCTTGCAAAAGTTGAGAGATAACACAGAAAACAATCTAGGGTATTTTGCATTGTTTAAAACATGGTAGTAAAGATTCCTCTGTTTCAGTACCAAAAGGTAGGATAGAAATTAGTGGGTCTTATAATTTTCTCACATATGAAGAAGTGGCATGCTTGTCTTTTCACCTTTTTACCTACCAGTGTTTCATGCACTTTTCCCCCTCTTTGCCATCACTACCCCAGCTTAGACCAAAGAAAAAAAGCCAAAATTCAAATTTCAGATAAGCACTCAAAAATATATTTGCTATTTTAAAAGCAGATTGCATAAATAAAAATATGGTGCTTTACTGCCAGCAGGGAAATGCTTTGTCTAAAAGCAATTTTGGCTATACCAACAACCTATGCAAATATAATTTTAATATTAATATAAGTAATTTCACCCAACTACAACCCAAGTATCACATTAATCATTGACTTAAAAATATTGGAAGATATATTAGACACCTGGGATGTGAAGTCATGCTGCTGTAACTGCCTCCCTTCTCTCAAGTCCCAGGATCTCACAGTGTTGTCCAGACCTCCTGTCCAGAGCTTGGTACCATCATTAGAAATGTCAATACAGCTGGCTCCATCTGTGTGGCCCTGGAATTGCCTGATAAAACAAACCAGATTGAATAATGATTTCTTGCCAAAACACAAAGTAAACACTGTTGTGTTGTTAGTTTTGGACTCCGTATGTGTGTCATCTCCCCTGTGTCAACTGATGTGCAGTAAGCAACAACCCTGCCCCCACCCCCCCGACCTGATGTGAAATATGATCAGGATATACAAGCTATTCTGTAGGTGCCAGAGCATGTGAAATGGACCACAGAGCAGCTAAACAAAACCAGCTCCACATCTGTGCAGATCTGTGAAGGTAGGAAGACTATTTAAGAAGCTGTAACAATCCATTATGACATCAGGAAATAAAACTTAAGTGATTACTAAGCTAACCTAAAAAGTACAAAGGACAAGTTGCTTGTGCAGAAGCAGGCAGTTGTTTATAGGTTTTGTTTAAGCTGTGAATCAAGAATGTAAAAATACTTTCAAAAGATTCAGCTACATAAACACATGCAGGAAGGGATCCAAAAACACTTAGCTTTCTGCATGCACTGACTGAGCCTGCAAAATTATGCCATAGGTAGCAAAAAGGTCATGAGCTGTCATCATTATTCAACACTGCTGTACATTTTGAACCTCTGTGTTCTGAAATCCCTCTTCTCGGTAACAAAAAGTCAGCTCGAGCTTTCCTTAATCCCTAAGCTGGAACGTTCAGAGGCGCCTGTCTTTTCCCATCCTGCAATTAGTTTTATTTCCACACCTTAACAGCAAAAGAGGAAGAATGACTATCATGGGACTGGTTATGAATCAACATGGTATGTCTGAAGTCATTGGTCTGAAAATTCAAGGAGCTATCAGTTAGTGCATTTTTTTTTACTGTCTGCTACTTTTACTCTGCTACAAGGGAGGATAAGAAGTGAACCACAACAAATTGGCAACCAAATCTTATTACGCAGGAAACCTGGCAAGAACTCACTGCTACAGAATCACTAAGTGTATAAGAAGGTCAGCTGAAATATTGGCTTCTATAAGTTCTCTATGTAAACCTAAACAATTTCTTCTCCTTTGAGCAGGCCCACAGGAGAAAAGTCAGCATTTTCTTACCACATCAAGATTTCCTGATGTTTAACCTTCCGAGATTTTGTATATTCAGTGGCCAGTATTCAACCCTTACTTGGTCCTATTTTGGGACTTTATTCCCAGGAAGTTCTCTAACAATTGCCTATGTTTATCGCTCTTCACTTGGAACAAATCACACAAATGGGTTATTGATTCCAGTGACCACAGTGTATCCAACCATCCTCCAAGCAGCCTTTCTTTAATCCTCAGTGGAAGAGCCAATTAAGTTGGAGGAAGCATAGGCTGGAGAAAGGCTTCACATTTTGCTAAGTGGTATGTAAGGACAAGGGTAGGATACACCCCAGCATATGCAAATTATTTGCAGGACTCTGTTTGCATAATGAGGTAGTTTTTCATATGAAAAATTACCACATGCAAATAGTAGATTCCACAAAGTTGATCATCATAGTTCATACTACTCTCTTGGCATAATGCTTACCCATCAGCTCCTGTGGTTGGTTAGTTGGTTGGTTTTTTACTGCTGGTACATTAATTTATAAGAACTAAGACAGAAATGGCAACAAGCAGAAACATCACTTCTGAATAACTTGATGCTACTTCAAACATTGCTTTTCCCTAGTTGTACAAGTTTGGAAGCAGTATTAGAGCATTAAAGATGTGGGTTTTTTTAGCATCCTTCATTATTCACATATCCATGTATCCAAAAGTAAACATACAAATTAACACGGATGCTACAAAGCTAATCTCATAAGATATTTCATGAAAAATGGTAAATTGACTCCTTACAGCTATGATTTAGGCTTCCCCTAGGGGAAAAAAGTTTACTTTCAGGTTACTCATGTAAAACATCTGATCCACCATGTAATCACATCTCAAAAAGATTTTCAGGTAACATGGAGGAATCAGGGGAACAGTGCTGAGGACTGCAAAGGCAGCTCTCAGTGCATAGGTACACAGCAAACATTACAGTTCCCACTATGCTTTATGGATTGCATGCAAAAGGCATAAATGATCACCAGTCTCAAGTATAACTGAAGCAAGATCTGCTTGGACAAGACAAAGGCATCTATATTTCTTTGAACCCTACCCCCTGGCTAGTCAGGGAAAATATTAGTTCAGAACTGAATGTCTAGGTTAGATCCAAATAAATTTCCAGTGGCAGAATGGAATTTCTCTGCTTCTGTCCTCCCACTGATCTCCATTAAATGTTTCTCCTTGAAAAGCAGGGGACCCTGAGGACAGATGTGAGGGGGATCTGCAGTGGAAAGGGGAGATCAGTCTGCTCCCTATGCAAGCAGAAATTAAAACTGGACATCAAAACAGCACAATGTCATTATTCATTTTAAGATGAACATCACAACAGTATGAAGGTGGACTGGAACAGGGAAACACAGACAATGTCTTATTAGACAGAAGATAAGAACAGCATTTTAAGAAGCCAGCATGTGAGGTTTCAATGCCCTATATAGCCCCTTTCCATAATTAGTAGAGACAAAGTCAAAATGTACAAATATGCTTCATTTGCATAATTTATAGAAACTGCATACATTGATTTACTTGAATGTTAGACTACTTTGTATAGAATTTTGATATTCCCTTCAGATGCAGACTTTATATAATCATGTTTGTAATTAAGATGACTAACTGGATCTGGGTGTCTTAGAGTCGAAGCTTTGATGCTTTAAATAGCTTCTCCATACCAAGACAGGTACAAATGTTGATTGTACTTGCTGAGATTTATTGTGGGCCCCTGCCAATTGTGTAGTGATGTATGACAAGTCAGTCTTGTGGTCCACCAAACACTGTCATATTACAATGCTATTGCAGGCAGATAAAAGCCATTGCCATGCCAAGATTCTCCCATCACAAATAAATGTATTATTTAATCTTGAAGGCTCAAAAGGAAACAGGTCACAGGAACAACTGATGTGGGCATTATGGTAATTGCACCCTTCCTATCGCCTTTAAGCTCTTTTGAAGTATTACAGAATCTCTTAGACTTTCAGGAGTTCTGCAGTCAAATGCACATAGGAAAAGAAGAAAATACACACATTGTAAGCTAATCTTCAACTTTATCCTTTTAGCATCAAGAGCTGTCTCACACTTTTAACACCTTTGCTGACCATACCTTTGAGATATCCAAACAATAGTGCAACAACCTCACTGTTTCAAAAAAATGTAGATGGTGGTAACAAGGGACTGGTATGTAAACAATGCAAGTTCCTTGATGGCAGAACATACAAACTCAACCCATCATCTGGGTTCTCCTGACAACAGAATGCTCCAGCTTTCTCTGACATTCAGCTAGACTATAACCAGCATTACATAACTCTGAATTCACGCCAAAATAACTGAACTGGAGCTTCTGAATACCTTCAAGAAGTTCAACAGAACAGAGCTGAAATGTGGGAAATGTGTTCATTTGTGTACACATATTTTGAAAGTGATCCCAGTATTGTAACCAGGGCTCCCTGTGACCTCAGCCACAATGCTCCTGTCACCTCAGAGACTTTTCTTGGGTCTCTGATATTCTCAACCTGAGTAGTGCACGAGTGAGCTGCTGCTAGTGGTTGATTGGCCTTGCAGAAGGAACCTATCAACTCACCTTCTCCTCCCTGACCCTGTCTCCCTGAGGATTTTGTAGCTTCATTCTCCCCTACAGCCCCTTCCTGGGCCTCTGACTTTAAAGCTCTGCTGGCTCTTCCTTTGCTCTTTGGCTCCTGGGAGGAAAGGGCTGCTTCTGCTGCTGGGCCTGCTACTGGCAGGCTGGGGCTCTGAAACAAGCCCCACTTTTACTGGCCCTGGCCTTTGATAGATCCTGCCTGGATCTCCCATCTCCTTGGGCTGCTGCAGCTTGTCAGGTCCTGCAGGTAAGTGGCTTGGGGCGGGGCTGCTGGGGTAGTTGGGGAAGTCTAGAGGCCTGGGCCCTGGACCCATAGTTTAACCAGAACAGGGATATTAGAGTACCATTCCTGAACTGTGAAACCTTGATGCTTTTTGACTAAGGAGAAACCTTTGAAGAAATGATCCTCTAATCAGTCATCACTATTAAAAGAGAGAGAGATTTTATCTTCCTAACATTCAAATGAAAGACAGGCTTTGACAGCAAGACAAAACAGATGCAGTAATGTAGTTACATGGAAATGCTGTTGGTGCAGAGGATGGGTACTGCTCTGTGGGATATGGAACAGAAAATGGTAAACATCAAATGGAAACCAAGGAATGATACACTGAACAAAAGAGTGGGAGAGCCATGAGTGGAAGTAGGCAGGTTAGTATGTCAAAGTTAAGGAGCAGCAGATGAATTAAAGGGTCAGTTGCAAACAGGAGATGTTCTGAAACTGCAAGGCCCACAAGATAATACAGAGGTATTAAAGCATGACCAGTAATGGAGGAGGGATTCATAATCTGCTATCTGAAAGGCAAGCTAGTTAATTATGTAATGGCTTGCCATAATTTCACTACATTGCTGTCAATCCAATTGGAACAAATCCAATGGAGAAAAAAAACTGCTTAGCCGCTCCTTATTTACAGATCTAGGCAAAATAATTTTTGTTTTGTTGTTTTGTTATACTTACTCCCTAAATGCACGCTATGTTAAAAGCAATTGAAGGCAACCAGATCACCTGAAAATGAGCTATTAATATTCTGACAACTCAGCATTTCCAGAAATGTTTGCTGTGCTTTGAAAAATCAAAGATGGCTAGCAGCCAGTCATTTTTTTAAAAAACGGATATTTATTTACACATAGTTACAAATAAAAATTGTTTGAATGAAAAATTTGGGCACATGGTAGCCTTTCCTACATTGTTCACATGCCCCTTCCCTCTATGTGGTCAACCTGCCACATACAGTCAGCTGCTACCACATGTATGATTAAGAATTCCACATGCCACTGTTAATATTTTAAGCACTTCTTCTAACCTGCAAAAGCTTGGTGCATGGTGACAGATGTATTACATGACCAGCTGGTTACAGCTCTAGCTAGTTGCTGCCAAGACTTAAGGTCAGTTTAGCCTTTAGAGATAGAAAGGGCAATACTGTCCTCCACTCAACCTACCCCCCACCTGAAATTTGATGCCACATTCTAAATAGGGAATTATTAATATGACTGTGATGCTTTTTCCTACTTAGAGTATCTACTAACCTCCACACATTCTGGGCCACAGATGGGTCAAGCAGTGTTCACCCCCCCCCCCATCTTGACTTTTTAAAAAGATAGAGCCATGACCATTTTATATACCAGTTCTTTTCTTTCTAACCCTGCCCTTTTTAATTAGCACCTCTCACTCACACTGCACCAAGTTATTGGGGTTTGGAATTCAAACATGGTCCCATTAACACACTGCCACCATTTATTCATATCCTAATATATAATAATATATAGGTTGACATCTTAACATGTGTATGTGTGTTCTTCTTTTCCTGAGAACATACACATCCAGCTCAGAGGTTTAAACAAACAAGGAGTTAACTGTTTATGGTTTGAACATAACACTGGAGAAAATTAAGAACAGGTTGCAACATTTCTTTTCAGTCGAACTTTTGAAGCATTTCCAAATTCATACATTTGGGCTACTTCAATATAAGTTGCTGTTTTCTCAGTCACTGTTGAAAGTGCTTTTTTACCACATTTTTCACTCAACCAGTCTCACTCTTCCTCAACTGCTGTTTTTCCACTCTTCCTCTCACCAACATTTTGCCAGCTCCCTTAGGCCATTCTTAGGGAGACGAGGAATCTAACCTGCCATCAAAATAGGCAATGTATTCCAGACTCATCTTGTAGGAGACCATGAGGTTAGTGGGAGGGGACATATGCACAGCGGGTCTCCCATCCACTGGATTTGGAAAGATCTCTCTGGGAGTTTGGGTCCCACACATCTTGGGAACAAAAGAATTCGTATTTTTGTTTAGTCTAATAGCAAATAAGTTTACTTTACACTCCCCAATGTTAACTATCGGGGCAAGAACAATCCAGTTGAATTGCTATTTGTGAAGTGCCAGGGCGTTACAGCTGAGGAAGTCAGCTTAACAGTTACTGGGCCGGTTATGTGGAAAGATTGGATGGTGGCACAGTTGCAAATGACCCACTTATATACATTAGCATGGAAGGATGGCAGAGAATGATGGCAGTGCCTCCTGTTTGTTTATGTCAAACATAGCCCTGAGATTAGTTGTGGCTATATGGATGTTTTTGCTTGACATGTGACTGGTAGGTATATAAAGAGGCCTCTTGGAATATGAGCAGTTTCCTCTGAAAACAGTACTATGGTCTGTAATAGGGCCTAGATTTAGAGCAGAATGCATAGATGGTATTAGAAGTAAGCTTCTCCTTCTTCATTTTGTTGAGCACCTGACCAGTGTCGGCACTGAAGACATCTGTACCTTCAAGGGGTAGGCCTTCAAAGCTGACACAGATTTCTTGGAGAAGCACAGTGGACCTCAACCAGTAGTTTCTGTTGAAAGGCTATGGGCTGTACAGTCAGATGAATGTGTTGCCAAAGAGATCTGATGTTTGAACATATTTTATGTCCTTAAGATTAGGAGTTTTGCCAGGTTGTGTTTGTCATCAGGTAACATCTCCAGGTAGGGTGCAATGCCATTCTACAGGAAGAATTGATGACAGGCCATGTTGCATTGATAACTGGTGATTTTCAAGCCAAGGACAGAGGTGGCATAGATTTTTCTGCCTATCCTGTCTAGTTTATAGCTTTCTTGATCAACAAAGGCTGAGGGTTGAGTGCTCTTATTCTTCTCGTAGATGTGGTTTATGATCAGGTAATCAGTTTTAGGGTGTTGAGAAAGGAAAGTGCATTCTTCTTACTTGGTTCTGTATTGACTCTCAGTACACCTAGTGGTTGGTGGCACTGATGTTGAGCATACTCAAGGTCCAATCGCGATTTCCAGTATGATGTCCACTATGGGAAAGGTGACAGGTCCTGTGTTTCCTAGATTCGTAACTTTTTGGATCCATGGCCCTTGGATGTGTGCAGCATAAATTATGCACAGATCCTCGTTCTGGGAGTATACAGACTATTCTGGCATAGCATCATGGCCTGAGGGTTCAGAAGTGTAGTCTGACTTTCTGTCCTTGTAAGCAGGATGACCCTATCCAAAGGCCAGCTCAAGAGATTGAGCCTCCTTGTGTAATCTAGAAGATAGCCATCTGCTTCGGCTTCTTCAAAACCAAGGGGAGCATTTGATCTCAGCTCTCATGGTAATAGTCACACTGGATGTCTTGGTATGGCAACTAGGATGACTTAAAATACAAATCTGTCAGACCCCATTGACGTGATCTGAACAGTAAGATCCGGGGGGGGGGGGGGGGGGTTAGTTGACAACAGGGGATTTGGTTTCCAAGTCCTGTACTATACCTTCCGAGACTGAGTAGGATGAGTACAGTGAGTGACCTGATGCAAAGGGCATTCTCAGAATGCAGACTGTCTCATTAGGTTGTGAGGAACTGATTCTTTAGGGTGAGAATGACAGGGGAGACAATGACATTGACTTGGGATACTTCTCTGGGTATTTGTGTTGAGCCTTTTTATGTGGTGGATCAGACAGGCTATGCTTGGCCAAGCTATGGTTTTTTTGGCCAGGTCCAAGTTGGTCAGGTTTAGTCTCAAAGCCATTTGCACCAAAGATGCTCAGATCTGTCTATTAGTGTAAAAGGACAGGGCTGAGCTTGGATTTTATTCCTGACTGGCACCCAGTTTTTTCCCAGAGTAATGCTTTTTGGGTGGGAAGCTCTATTATGCCTTGCCTTGGGAGTAAACTGGCTACGACATTCTGACCCTTCTATACTATGCTACAAAAGGCAAGAAACAGCATGGAGAAGAGATGGAGCGCCCTCAGGCATTTTTGTGATTCAAAATGGCAGGTCTCTGTGTGTGCAGTATCTATGTGTGACTGCAGAGGTACCACAAAGATGAAAACTGATAGAGCCTCCCACCTAAAAGCTTTGCTCTGGGAAAAGGCAGAGGTACCATAAAGATGAAAACACAGAATATAATAATGTAATACAATAATTTAAAACAGTATTAAAACTATCAGAGAACCATTAGATGACCTGGCTCTATGAAGACAGTATGTAGTCAAGATTCATCCAATCACACAGTTCTTCTATGGAGCAGCATTTCTGTTTGTAGAAGAGGGGGCAGATATTTATGCAAATTCTACCCTCCCTTTTTGCCCCCTATACTTCACTAATTATCCCTTTTATTCTGGGGGCTGAACAAAAAAGTGGATTTAGTGGGCTGCAGCAGGACGGAGAAGTCGTGCTTCACAAAGTCTGAAGAAGATTTGATTCATGTAATTCAATGTTAGAACAAAGAGCCAGTCCTAGTAAGGTATCACAAGGCATTGAGTTGAAGCAGCAGCAGGGAAGGAAAGAACCTTTACAGACTGCCTAATCAAGCACAGACAAAACAGGAGATGAAATATTTATCACTGAACCCTTCTTGGCCTGCAAGTTACTGAACACACTAGTTGATTACCTATCATAGCATTTAATTCTGGGATCTCTGAAGCTAGTGAGATAACAGAACTATTTCCTCCATGCCACAGCAATGCTGGTTGATCATTCTGCCTTTCTTAAACGAGGCTGGGATTTTGCTTCTGTAATTTGCATCAGATGACTATATTTCATAGAGTTTTTGTCCAGCTGTCAGGAGACAAAGAACGGTACAACCAAGTGCAACTTAAATGGCTATAACAGACCTGTAGCTAATGAAACAGAAGACTGCAGTATGAGCCCAATGTGGGAACTTGACATAAACTGGGAGGACAAAGGCAAGGAAAGGGAAATGTAATCTTTAACAATTTTTACAATCCTTATGCATTTCATTTGCAGCTTTGTCAGGGGAAATCTTTTTTAGGGGAGATGTTACTAAAAAGAATCTGAAAGATTGACCCGGATGAAACAAAATGTGTAGGGGTTGCAAAAATTATTAAAGGTTTTGTTTCTCTTTACAGCATTTGTTTCCTTGCCTTCGTTTTGCCTTGGTGCAGCCATCTTTTAGTCATTAACTGGGAGGAAGGAAGACATTTGAGTCTTGTGAAAGTGAGAGCATGAAAGGGGAAGGACAGTGGTGGCTAAAATATAAAATCTTGGCAAAATTGTTAGGCTACCCTTCCAGTCAAACATCCATTAGATTTAGGTAAAATTGTTAAGAACATAAGAACATAAGAACATAAGAACAAGCCAGCTGGATCAGACCAAAGTCCATCTAGTCCAGCTCTCTGCTACTCGCAGTGGCCCACCAGGTGCCTTTGGGAGCTCACATGTAGGATGTGAACGCAATGGCCTTCTGCGGCTGTTGCTCCCGATCACCTGGTCTGTTAAGGCATTTGCAATCTCAGATCAAAGAGGATCAAGATTGGTAGCCATAAATCGACTTCTCCTCCATAAATCTGTCCAAGCCCCTTTTAAAGCTATCCAGGTTAGTGGCCATCACCACCTCCTGTGGCAGCATATTCCAAACACCAATCACACGTTGCATGAAGAAGTGTTTCCTTTTATTAGTCCTAATTCTTCCCCCCAGCATTTTCAATGAATGCCCCCTGGTTCTAGTATTGTGAGAAAGAGAGAAAAATTTCTCTCTGTCAACATTTTCTACCCCATGCATAATTTTGTAGACTTCAATCATATCCCCCCTCAGCCGCCGCCTCTCCTCATAGGGAAGGTGCTCCAATCCCTCAATCATCCTTGTTGCCCTTCTCTACACTTTTTCTATCTCCTCAATATCCTTTTTGAGATGCGGCGACCAGAACTGGACACAGTACTCCAAGTGCGGTCGCACCACTGCTTTATATAAGGGCATGACAATCTTTGCAGTTTTATTATCAATTCCTTTTCTAATGATCCCCAGCATAGAGTTTGCCTTTTTCACAGCTGCCATGCATTGAGTTGACATTCCCATGGAACTATCAACTAAGACGCCTAAATCCCTTTCCTGGTCTGTGATTGATAGCACTGACCCCTGTAGCGTGTATGTGAAGTTTGGATTTTTTGCCCCTATGTGCATCACTTTACATTTTGCTACATTGAACTGCATTTGCCATTTCTGAGCCCACTCACCTAATTTATCAAGGTCCGCTTGGAGCTCTTCGAAATCCTTTGTGGTTCTCACCACCCTACATAATTTGGTATCATCTGCAAACTTGGCCACCACGCTACCCACCCCTACTTCCAGGTCATTTATGAATAGGTTAAAGAGCACTGGTCCCAAAACGGATCCTTGGGGGACACCACTCCCGACATCTCTCCATTGTGAGAATTTCCCATTTACACCCACTCTTTGTTTCCTGTTTCTCAACCAGTTTTTAATCCATAGGAGGACTTCCCCTCTTATTCCTTCATTGCTGAGTTTTCTCAACAGTCTCTGGTGAGGAACTTTGTCAAAAACCTTTTGGAAATCCAAGTAGACAATGTCCACCGGTTCACCCCTGTCCACATGCCTGTTTACACCCTCAAAGAACTCTAGTAAGTTTGTAAGACAGGATTTGCCTCTGCAAAAGCCATGCTGACTCTTTCTCAGCAGGTCTTGCTTTTCCACATGTTTTATAATTTTATCTTTAATGATAGATTCTACTAATTTGCCAGGAACAGATGTCAAACTGACTGGCCAGTAATTTCCCGGGTCCCCCCTAGATCCTTTCTTAAAGATTGGTGTGACATTGGCCATCTTCCAGTCTTCAGGGATGGAGCCTGATTTCAGGGATAAGTTGCATATTAAAGTGAGAAGATCAGCAATTTCATGCTTGAGCTCTTTAAGAACACTTGGGTGAATGCAATCTGGGCCAGGGGATTTGGTAACATTTAGTTTATCAATGGCTGCCAGAACTTCTTCCTTGTCTATCACTATCTTCGCTAGTTCCTCGGATTCGCCTCCTAAGAAGCTTGGTTCAGGTGCAGGAATGTTCCTCACCTCCTCTTGGGTGAAGACAGATGCAAAGAATTCATTCAGCTTCTCTGCAATCTCCCTGCCATCTTTTAGCACACCCTTCATTCCTTTGTCATCTAACGGGCCTACCGCTTCCCTTGCTGGCTTCCTGCTTTTGATGTACTTGAAGAACTGTTTGTTGCTGGTCTTGATGTTCGCAGCCATGCGTTCCTCATAATCCTTTTTTGCCTCCCTTACAGCTAACTTGCTTCTCTTTGCCACCATTTGTGTTCCCTCTCATATTCTTCATCAGCCAAACTGGACTTCCATTTTCTAAAAGACATTTTCTTTTTTCTGATAATTTCCTCAACCTCTCTTGTTAACCATGGTGGCTTTCTTTTGGACTGGGTGCTGCCTTTTCTAACCTGCGGAACACATTCCAGCTGAGCTTTTATTACTATGTTTTTAAATAACCTCCAAGCCTCCTGGACAGTTTTGACTCTCTTGATTTTCCCTTTCAGCTTCCTGTGCACTATCCCCCTCATCTTTGAGAAATTTCCCTTTCTGAAGGCGAATGTAACTACATTAGTAGTTGTCACTTGTTCGCATGCTGAGATACTGAATCTGACAGCATTGTGGTCGCTGTTCCCTATCAGCTCAACAACACTGACTTCCTGCACCAGGTCCTGGGTCCCACATAGAATTAGATCTAGGATCACCTCTCCCCTGGTTGGTTCCACAACCATCTGCTCTAAGCCACAGTCATTTAGCATATCCAGGAATGCTCTCTCCTTACTATGACCTGAACATGCATTTTTCCAGTTTATATGGGGATAGTTAAAATCACCCATTACCACTACATTTTTGTTTTTGTTGGCCTCTCTAATTTCTTTTTCCATCTCAGAATCCTCTTGTGCACTTTGGTCAGGGGGACGATAATATATTCCTAATATTAAACTGTCCTTCACACCTGGTATTGATATCCACAGTGATTCTGTAGGGGAACCAGCTCCCCTTGCATTGTCTATTTTATGTGATACTATGCTCTCTTTGATGTAAAGGGCAACTCCACCCTCAATGCGCCCTGTCCTATCCTTCCTATAGAGCCTGTAGCCTGGTATAACAGCATCCCACTGGTTCTCCTCATTCCACCATGTCTCTGTAATGCCCACGATATCAAAGTCCTCCTTCAAAACTTTGTACTCTAGCTCCCCCATTTTTGGTCGAATGCTTCTACTATTAGCATAGAGACACCTGTATACCCTGTCTCTGTCCTTAACCTGGGATTTATGTGCTTTACCCTCAAGTCTTTTGTAGACACTATCCCTTGTCCCTTGTTCCAGTCAAACACCCATCATATCTGCCCCTCTAGCAACCGTTCATCTGGGCTCTATTGCCCTTGTCACATGAAGATGTTATCATTCCACATAGCAGCTTCACAAAGAAGCTGGCAGATTAACTAACTAACCTGACTAGAGTCTGATTGTGCAGATCCCACACGGCGATGTTCCCATCACTGCAGCAGGAGAAGCAGACCTTGGAGTCAGGGCTGATGGCTAGAGCATAGCAGGCAGGAGCGGAGGACGTCAATTCTGCTTTGATACGTGGAGTTGGAGCTGCTAGGTCCCAAATAGATAATGTGCTGGCTTCCCCACCGACAATCAGGGTGCATCCATCAGGGAGCAATTTACAGGATCGAATATAGTTATCTCTGTTCTGTAGAAATACAAACAACCTCAATTACACTTATATATATATATGTATGTATATAAAATATATATGTATAATGCTAAAGAAATTCAAGTTAAGATCTGTCTTTGAAGTATGGCAATATACTTGGTTTTCAAGATAATGGATGGTAATTCCATCTTATTACCAAATAAGTCTACCAGAGAGAACCAGAGCCAAGATAAGTTTGCTTTATATATGTACAAAGTGCAATGCACAGCTATTGCAAACTACATGAATGATTTTGACGAAGGCGCTAGGCCTTCATTGGTCAGAAGGGGCTCTCTTTAGAGAGTTTAATTATTAATCTCTCAAGTTTCACATGGAGAATAATGTTTACTGAAAAGCTAAGGAGAAAAAGATATGGGAAATATTCCAGGCCTCAGCTATTACAGGTTTTAGTCTATAAATGTACTGGCTGTCAAAATTCTCACTTTTAATAGCAACATTAGAATGGTAAAAATTCTGTAGCAGCCAAGAGGATAAAACCAACAGCAAATCATGCAGAGCTAGTAAGGAGAAAGCATTTTTCGCTGTTTTACTTCCCTTACCATAGCAGAAGGATTTTGTTATTCAAGGAGACTTTGTTCTGACCTCATGGGCAGTAATAAACAACAGTACATCCTAAAACTTAAAAAACCTGGACCAATGTGCCAGAAATGCATAATTCATACACATACATCCAGCAAAGATATTTGATATCTAGTAATGGGGTGTCAGGAGAAAAAGCCATAATAACAGCTGCAGTATATGGCTTGGTGTAACACTCCATTAAATACCTTCATAAAGATTATTGTTTTTATATGGCTTTATGGCTTCAGTACTTTTATAGCAACTGGTTTTCACATTTCTATCATCTTTATCCCACAGATTTAAAAATCACTTATTTTGACACAACAGAGTGTCAGCCAAAACTCTCTATAGTAGTGACTTGCCATAAGAAACACTGTACCATTATGAAAGTTCCAGAACTTTTATAGGTACCCTAAATTTGTTACCAAGCCCATATCTGTAGAAACATGAAGACAGGATGACAGCATACATAATACCCCATATAAATTTTATCCTTACAATGTCCATGTGAGGTAGATTAGGCTGAGAGTATATGATAGTTAGTTAACCCGCAAGCTTCATATCAGAGAGGGGAAAAGGAAATAACTAAACTAATTATCCTATTACCATTCTATTGTGATTCTGTAACTTTCCTATTCTTCAAAAAATCTAATATAAAAATAAGATTTTCATCCAACTTGCCATGCACAGTAAAATATTATTTGTTTTAAAAAAATGTGGACAAGTTGAAGAGGCTGAGAATAACCATGCAACATTTTGACAAACCAAAAAGAAGGAAGACATAAAATGTTGTGATACATAAAAGTAAAAACTTGATTTGTTTGCAGTTGCCTTGCAAGACTAGTAGAAGAGCTGTTAGTCTTTAATGTGCCACTGGACTTCTGTTTTGCAGTAGAATCTTGACCAAGTATCTGCACTGGATGCAAAATAAAATGTTACAATGCACAAGGGTCCTATTTACCTACCAGACAGTCCAGCTGAGAAACAGGACTCTTGTTGCCAGGTTGGCTTATATCCCAGACTTTGACGCATCCCTTCCCACCAGTATATACATGTCTTGTTGGGTTGCTGATAGTAACTGCACAAACCACTTCACCATGATTCAAGGTGTTGATTTGGCGAGCATGGCGAGGTATTCCTGGTCCAATGAGTGCATCAGGAGGAAAAGGTACTGGTTGCATCTGACCATCTGCAGTGACGTGAAAGGAGTAAGCTCTGTTTCAGAAGAAAGAAAAGGAGTTTCAAAAAGGACTAATCAAATGTTTCAATTACAAAATCATATATGTGGTCTAACTCATATATGGGGTTGGAGCCCATGTGATGTTTCTGCTGTCAGAAAGGTTTCTGTTCATAGAGTATTACTTTCTTGACTATTCTCTTCTGCTGCATCCCCCAATCCTCCCCCCAATGCTGTTTCCAGGAGAAGTGTTTATCGAATGCAACAAGAGCAAAAGGTGAAAAATATGCTCCATGGGGTCCAAGCCATCATGAGCAGCAGTACAGAAATGCCATGCATGGAATAGCTGATCCCATCCGAAGAAAGCTAATAATCTGTTCAGAAATAGAGACATAGTTATTTGTCACAGCATCACCCGTAGCCTTCAGGCCTGAATCTGGGGAAATAATCATGTCACCTACCCCACTAAAGTGATTCAGTTCCTTCAAAGGCAACCAGTAATGTATAAACAGATGCTTTTAAAGAAAACAAATCAATAGACAGAAATGCTAATAACAAAAGCAGTGAAACTACTGTATAAAATACTAAACAAAAGAAAAGTAACATGGCAAAAAGTATTTTTAAAGGTCTATAATCCACAAATACATATCAAATTGAAAAAGAAATTGTCACCAGACCACAAAGTCTAAAGGTAGAGAAATACAAATACAGAGTAATTGGTGGCCACCAAGGGTCTCTAAACACAGGCTAGTAAGAATCAAAGTGCTGGCAGCATCAGAAGAATCTTTCATCTTGAAGGATTTAAATTAATAAAACTAATATCAGTACAACCCCTCTTATTTGAATACACGCTTGATTTACTTTTTAACTTCACATCTGCCAATGAAGAGCACTATATACAACTGAACATGGATACATGCCTATGTTTATCTAGAGGTATGGTGCCATGACTTCAGTGAGAATATGGATGTACTTTGTGATCTGTTTACTAAATAATGGGTTTATAGATGTCAATTCTTAAAGAGGAATTAGGGCCACATGCTTCAACACTAACTTTCTGCTCCCCCAAGTTAATACCTTTGCAGTGATTCACATCTGATGCCAGAACCTGCTGATTTATCTTGGGGCATATACATTTTAAGGGGAGTAATTTGATTCAAAGTCCCAAAGATATCCAGAGAGGAATTTTAAAAGCCATGGAACCAGAGTCAAATGGCGCACTCTCCCTGTCCCCTTCTGTACTGTATTTTCACTTAATTACTTTTCTCTCATTTGATAGATTATCTCTGTAGGACATTGATTCTGTAATTTAGTTAATTAGTTTGCTCTTCCTTCCTTTTTAACTGAAGAGAAAACAGCCAGGTAGCTGCCAGTCTGGCCACACAAAAACAATTAGCTTTCCTATCAACAACAATGGATATACAATTAGCTTTCCTATCAATAACAATGGCTTGGAGCATTTTAATTAAATGATACTTGTTACTTTAGGTCTTTCTACATCTTTTGCAAAACTCAAATGATCACAGGCCACTTTATCATACAAATGTATTTGCCAGAAAGCTGGATTCACACACATTACTGAAATCAGATGTGTCAGAAAAAATTACCATGTGCTATTGCTAGACACAAAAGCAGAGGTGAAATGTAGGCTTTAGAAGGCTTTGATTAAAAAACCACAATTGCAGTGATGTGTCAAAGCAGTGCAAGTCCTGCTGAAAACAATTCCCTGCATCTAACACCAATGTGAAAAATATGTACCTGAAATACACTCTATGTGCACCCCTTTTCTCCCAACTGAGTTAGTTAGGCAGATGACAATAACAAATATATAAACAAAAATGATACTCAAATTAACTAAAACAATTAAAACCATATAATTAAAGCAGTTGGCCGAGAGTCAGTTCACGTTCTCCCATGGGGACTTTTAAACAATCCTGTCTTATAGCCACACAAATAGGCCCCAAGGGTAGAGGCCAGCTTCAACCCTTCTGGGAGTTGTTCCATAGAACTGGGGCAGCAACATAAAATCCTGGGCCATCACAGATGATATTCATGAGTGCAAGGGAACTATAGCAGGGAGTGCCTAAGGTACAAATTTTTTGTTAAACAGAATTATCTGAAAGACACTCTACATTTAATCATCCATAGCCACTAAAAGCTTGATTTATGTGTTGAAATAATGCACACAGTTTCTCCTAAAATTAAGAACATAAGAACTAGCCTGCTGGTCAGATCAGAGTCCATCTAGTCCAGCACTCTGCTACTCATAGTGGCCCACCAGGTGCCTTTGGGAGCTCACATGCAGGATGTGAAACCAATAGCCCGCTGCTGCTCCTGAGCACCTGGTCTGCTAAGGCATTTGCAATCTGAGATCAAGGAGGATCAAGATTGGTAGCCATAGATCAACTTCTCCTCCATAAATTTGTCCAAGCCCTTTTTAAAGCTATCAAGGTTAGTGGCCATCACCACCTCCTGTGGCAGCATATTCCAAACACCAATCACACGTTGCATGAAGAAGTGTTTCCTTTTATTAGTCCTAATTCTTCCCCCCAGCATTTTCAATGGATGCCCCCTGGTTCTAGTATTGCGAGAAAGAGAGAAAAATTTCTCTCTGTCAACATTTTCTACCCCATGCATAATTTTATAGACTTCCATCATATCCCCCCTCAGATGTCTCCTCTCCAAACTAAAGAGTCCAAAACACTGCAGCCTCTCCTCATAAGGAAGGTGCTCCAATCCTTCAATCATCCTCGTTGCCCTTCTCTGCACTTTTTCTATCACTTTGATATCCTTTTTGAGATGTGGAGACCAGAACTGAACACAGTACTCCAAGTGCGGTTGCACCACGGGTTTATATAAGGGCATGACAATCCTTGCAGTTTTATTATCAACTCCTTTCCTAATGATCCCCAGCATAGAGTTTGCCTTTTTCACAGGTGCCATGCATTGAGTTGACATTCCCATGGAACTATCAACTAAGACGCCCAAATCCCTTTCCTGGTCTGTGATTGATAGCACTGACCCCTGTAGCGTGTATGTGAAGTTTGGATTTTTTGCCCCTATGTGCATCACTTTGCATTTTGCTACATTGAACTGCATTTGCCATTTCTTAGCCCACTCACCTAATTTATCAAGGTCCGCTTGGAGCTCTTCGCAATCCTTTGTAGTTCTCATCACCCTACATAATTTGGTATCATCTGCAAACTTGGCCACCACGCTACCCACCCCTACTTCCAGGTCATTTATGAATAGGTTAAAGACACTGGTTCCAAAACGGATCCTTGGGGGACACCACTCCCTACATCTCTCCATTGTGAGAACTTCCCATTTATACCCACCCTTTGTTTCCTGTTCCTCAACCAGTTTTTAATCCATAGGAGGACTTCCCCTCTTATTCCTTCATTGCTGAGTTTTCTCAACAGTCTCTGGTGAGGAACTTTGTCAAAAGCCTTTTGGAAATCCAAGTAGACAATGGCTACTGGTTCCCCCTTATCCACATGCCTGTTTACACCCTCAAAGAATTCTTGTAAGTTTGTAAGACAAGACTTGCCTTTGCAAAAGCCATGCTGACTCTTCCTCAGCAGGTCTTGCTTTTCTACATGTTTTATAATTTTATCTTTAATGATAGATTCTACTAATTTACCAGGAACAGATGTCAAACTGACTGGCCAGTAATTTCCTGGGTCTCCCCTAGACCCTTTCTTAAAGATTGGTGTGACATTGGCCATCTTCCAGTCTTCAGGGATGGAGGCAGATTTCGGGGATAAGTTGCATATTAAAGTGAGAACATCAGCAACTTCATGCTTGAGCTCTTTAAGAACTCTTGGATGAATGCAATCTGGGCCAGGGGATTTGGTAGCATTTAGTTTATCAATGGCTGCCAGAACTTCTTCCTTGTCTACCACTATCTTCGCTAGTTCCTCGGATTCACCTCCTAAGAAGCTTGGTTCAGGTGCAGGAATTTTCCTCACCTCCTCTTGGGTGAAGACAGATGCAAAGAATTCATTCAGCTTCCCTGCAATCTCCCTGTCATCTTTTAGCACACCTTTTGTTTCTTCGTCATCTAATGGGCCTACCGCTTCCCTAGCTGGCTTCCTGCTTTTGATGTACTTGAAGAACTGTTTGTTGCTGGTCTTGATGTTCGCAGCCATGCACTCCTCATAATCCTTTTTTGCCTCCCTTACAGCTAACTTGCTTCTCTTTTGGCACACTTGAGCTGCAGCCCTGTGGACAACACACATGAGACTATATAAACCCAAACAGCTGGTTTGACAACAGCTTGGGCATTAATAATATGTGTAAATAGGGAAAGGACAATCATCACACAGTTAATACCTAAGTATATCATTGGTGTTGAAAGTCACTCAGGCAGCCCCATCCAAACTCAGTGGTGGCAGGCCGGCTGCCCTGGCCCTCCCATGGAGACTTCCCAGTGGAGTGGGAAGGCTTGAATAGTAAAATAGCCTTGCCACAGCCGAGAAGCCCCCATTGGGCTAAATGGACTTGCATGTCCAAAGCCCAGGCCGTAACGCCAGCAAAAGTCACAAGGGAGCTGACTAATGTTTGCTCCTCCCCTGATCATGCCCCCAGCCCCCCTGCTATGCTGGCAGCAGGGGTCCTGAGACACTGGTGTGGCATCCAGCGCTGCGCCCTAGCATTAGGGAAAGCAGTGGTGGCCACATACCAGTGGAATGGTCCCTCAATTGGGGCAACTGCCCCGGTGAGGGCAAATCCACTGGCACGGTCAGGTGCCACTCCCACGTGCATATCCCCCCTCCCTTTGGATTGGGCTGTTAGAATTTTAAAGAGAGGAAGCCTTTTAACATGGGTTATTTTTAAAAAATGGTTATGGACCTTGGATTCTGTTGGCATGTTATTCAAATGGTGGCGAAGCAATAAGAAACTGGTTATCCACAGGGAGTTCAAAAGACAAAAAGGGCAAAAAGGAGAGGCTGATTAATTATTTAAAAATGCAACTAGTTCTTATTGTTATGAACTTATTCAGAAAGAACTAGTATGCATTGTTAAGCGTGCACACAAACACATTCCAAGAGTTGCTGTACATAAGAGATAATGTAACACTAGTCAACTGAAACATGAAGACTTTCTGGAAAGGGAAGAGAAATCTCCCCTTTTCTAAGAAAAGGATATACAGCTTGGATGCTGCATCCCATTTACAAAATAAATTCAATGTGACATCTCGATTTGTGTGCATGAAAGAAACTAGCTTTCAAACTGAAGCTGAAAACTCTCCTGCTGTCAATATGAATCTGCAGCAGACGGCACATTATCTGAACTCCTACACCAGAATTTTTCAATAGACTTATCTATCACAGATAAGGATATACCATCAGAAAGTTGCTATGGGTAACTGAAGACATCCCACTGCCTTGGGGTGATCATGCATAGCGTCAGTCTAGTTTCAAAGGCAAATAATGAAAGGAGATCAACTCAGCACCCAGGATTCTCAAAGTTTATCTTGTCTATTTATATAATACACACAGGCTAAAATGCAAGGTGCTTCCAGCTAAGGGGACAGAGGAAGTAGCCGAGAACACCAGGTAGTCTGAGGGAAGATGATTTATGAAGTAAAATTAAGCAATGATGGCTAGAAGAAAGTATCCATGTGACACAGAGCCTTCCAAGACACAGGTATCCCTGTGTCCTAGTTGCCATCGCCTCTGCTTTCTGGTTCATAAGACTGTGCCATGAAGACTTTTGCAGACCTCTTCCCACAACCACACAGCCAGAAAACGACTATTTTAAAATAATGAATATTAACAAAATACAGACTCTCAGGATATAAAGATTCACACAAGTACCACATTAAACCGTTAGCTATAGCAGCAGAGAACACAGCTCAGGCAAGTCCTGTTTTAATACTTTCAAGGCTGGTGAATACTTGGCTGGAGGCATTCCACCATGCACCATGAACAAGTACCATGCAAGTGCAGCAACCGGTAATAGATGTGGATCTTACGTCTTGGTTTTCATTCCAATCCTTAATGCTACAAAGATGGGCTTGAACAAATATGGGTAATGTCTGATAGAAGCTCATAAGTCAGAAGGGAAACTGAGCAGGCTTCAGAGACATCCCATTTTGCCCTTCTCTAATATTAGCAGAAAGAGAATTATGCAACAAACTAACTTCAGTTTTAAAACACTACAAAAATAAGCAATAAACTACAGAAGTCTACCCACAATTGCTGTTTTCAGATCGCTTTGGAACTAATATAAGTTATTTCCTGGTACAATAACAAATGCATATGAAATGAACAAAGCCCATTTATGCTTTCTGAAACCTACAAATAAACAAGCTTCGGGTCTGGTTAAAATCAAAAGCAGAGACTTCTCGCACTACCTCCAGTAGGGTAGTTTTTTTTCCATTAGAGTTCTATTTTCTACACTTCTAGTGAAAAATGGGAAAAGATCTTGGGCTAAATAAGAAAGGTGGAATGAAATTACTTTAAAATAAATAAATCTTGCTAATACCTTCTTACTATTAGCAACTAATGGTATGTACTACTGATAAGTGTAGTATAAAAATGCTAAGCTTCTATAATGCTGATACTTAAAACTCTACCTTATCAGTAGAAAACTGTCACATCTCTGGAAAAACTCAGCATACCATTACCTCAGGATTTCTCAATGGATGATATAAAGTAAACAAATGTGCTTTGGCTAATTCAAACTTAGCGGCTATGTCAGAAATTACTTACGGTTTTCCTCCAGGGATTCCAGCCAAATTTGGAGGGATCCCAGGTACTCTCATATGAGGAGGAGGGTCAAATCCAACCTGAAAATGAAAAATGAAGACATCTTAAATCTTATGATTCAGGAAGAAGTTCCACCCTGCCCAGCTTCTCAGTCAGAAGCCCTGCTGGACAAGAACTCCACAAGCCTCCTCTATTTTCTAAAAACATTTGATATGTGCTAGTAAAGATGTTGATGGGCCCCATCCACAGATGTGATGGCTAAATTGCTCCTCAATTTATAATATAAATGTAAATTATAAATGTAAGCATTCACATTGTAATTTGCCTTTATTACAGAGCAAAGGATATATAGTGACCAATACCTGAGCAGGAAAATCTAATTCAAATGCAAATAAATAAATAAAAGCCTCTTGCCCTACAACTTAAGATGCTCCTTAAGCATATGCACTTACATCCTCACAAGAACCAACATAAGCCAATAAAACAACATGTTGCTTCCAAACTACTTTCTTAATGTAAAATTAGAATTGTGCATCTCAATGAAATAAACAAGAAGGATGCTTACAAAAAGACAAGACCTACTAAATACTACACTGATATCCTTCACTATCAAATGGGTAACTAAACACTAACAGGTAGCAACCTGTACTGGAACACTAAAGCCTCTAGTGTTAATACATAATGGGAATTTGACAATGGTACATGAAGTATGCACATGTCTCTCAGTGAACCAAGTACACAAAGCAAGCCTACCATAGGCGACCGTCCGTACGCAACCACAGCGGCTGCAGCTGCAGCAGCACTCATCTGCGGGGACATGTTGTGTAGACTTGCATATGCTGCGCCTGGACTGGTCAGCTCTCCATTCATGCCAGCATGAGGTACCATTCCAAATGGGGCAGGATATGGTCCTGGCACAGCCAAAGGTGTTCTCAAACCAGCAGCTGCAGTTCAATGAGATAATGCATGTATGCTGGTCACTTGTTTCTTTGCACCTCTCAAAACAAGTCAAGAGCATATGATAGTTCCAGGTGGACAGTTCTACAAAACCCGGTTACTCTTTTCCACATGATTTAATTTAATCAAGAGTCTTTCTTTTTACAACCAGATTTCTGAAAGCAGGTTTTGAGGTATCAAAAGAAATATAAACAGACATAACTGAACTGAAAAGAAAATTAATCCTACCCTAGTCCAGGACATAGCAAATATTTCCATCCCATAATTTCAGTGTCCACATGCCCAAAGTTTAATTGGTGACCTTAAAATGAAAAACCTTTTAGACAGAAGTCTTACCAGCTTTGAACTATGGGTAGTTCAACAAAAGGAACGATCCTTAGATTTTATCCAATGCTTGGACAAAAATACTGGTTCAAAAATCCATTCTATGTAAAAATATGTGTTAAAAATTTTTTTTAAAGAATTAAAAGACAATATATGGGTTAACCTGCTCAATTACACATTTCAAAACTGCTTCCTATGAACATGAATGTACCACATATATACTAGAGAACACTTAACATTGGATGGGGAGAAAGCAGGAAGGTGGCCAAGAGCAGCTAAATAAGAACTGTCTGAGCTTGCTCGCCTCTGGTTATGTACCCTGACAGGTGGATGATGGCAGCTGAGTATGATCTGGTTGAGTTTGTTCTATTCTGCGCACATGAAAGGCCTTGTTGTGCCTTAGGTATGCCAACTGTGGCCTGGGAAATTCCTGTAGATTTCAGGTGGTGCATTTGGAAGAGGGAGCTTGGTAAGAGGTTTCTATGATAATACTATACAGTCTATCCCCCAAAGCTGCCATTTTCTCCAGGGTGACTGATCTACACTGCCTGGAGATCAGCAGTAATTCCAGGAGTATTCTAGGCCCCACCAGGAGGATAGCAATCCTAGTATACACAGAGGCATGAGCCAAAGGGTTGGGATTGTAGCACAAACCTAGGTAGTATTTCTGCTGGGGCAGTGAGAAAGAAATGGTCAACCTGCTTTACACCCAGAAACTTTCCTGTTTGTTCCTATTTTTTTTTTACTGTATGCCATTGTACTTAAAAAGTTTGCCGCCATGGAGAATTTTTTTAAAAATTGCTTCTAAAAATAGCACCAGCCTGGGAAAGTATCTGCCTATTTGCTCTGCTCAGCCTTGTCAGAGCCTAGTGGTTGCAATGCAGAACTTCATTAAAATATATTCACTGAGTACAGGATGATTCTAACTCCATGGAGCCTTCAAGCTCCATGGGCACCAAAAATTTTATACTTCCAGTTCCCCGCATCAGAAGTCCTGTGACTGATATGTTAAAATTCTGCTTCTCTAGTTATATATTGCAACATTCTGTATACTACTGAGGAATTTAAGTGTAATCTGTCAGCCTGTACTGAACTATGTTATGCAAACAAATAAAATAATATTTAAAAACAAAGGCTACATCCTTTGTGTGTAAATGTAATGAGGACTGTAAATGAGGACTGTAATTTGCCTAGTTCTCCCTTATTGCTTTCATTAATCCCTATGCAATTCACCTCATGATTTATGGGGGGCGTGTGTGTGTGTGTGTGTGTGAGAGAGAGAGAGAGAATAGCACTCTACCAGTTAGTCCTGAATGTCATTTTGCATTTGTCATGATGTACAGTTCAAGAAAAAAAAATGCTGCCTAAGAGAACCTAAAAAAGTGATGAATACTTGTTGAACATCCACCACATATGGAAGAATGATCCAGGTTTTTCTTGACATTTCCAGCATGTATTCTTATATTTTTAATCTATTTTCTGGTTATTTTCTGGGCTATATACCATCTGTAAAACATCTTATACCAATTTTCTTTCAGCAATTGGCTAGTAGTAAAAATTAATATTTCTTGTCCATAGAGTTTCCCACTGCTGAAAGCTGATCTCTTCTTGAAAGTCCTGCATCCATTTTATCAAACAATTCTTAACTTGTTCCGTTCCTTTTGTTCCGTTTCTGAATCACATTTAAGTAATATCTTATAGATTCTTCCCATTAAGGGTTGTTTCCACTGATCAATTTTTCAAATTCTGACATTTATTTCAGGACACCTGACATTTTTAAATTTCTCCTTAGTCTTGAAGCAGTTTAGAAATATATCATTCATTGAACATGTTTCCATTCTTCCTTAATCTCTTGCCAATATTTAATTTTTCCTTGAATAATAATAGTTTTTTTAATACAATATAAAATCATCATTCTTTTGGGTGGTCACATAATAATAAGCTTCTAAAGAGGACATCAAAGGTGAAGTTGGAATGATTAAATGTTTGTGTGTCTTTACCCATATTCCAAACAAGATTAAGAAATTGGATATTAAGCCACAGAAGTGCAAAAAATATTAAAGATCAAATTTCAAATGAACCCTAAAGTTATGTTGTTGGGTATTCTAGCAAAAAACTCATCAAAGTAGCAACAAAAACTACTTCTAATATCTAATAACTGCAGCAAGGATTACCGTTGCCTCCATCTGGAAAGTGGACAGAGCTCCCACTCAAGAGAATTGAGAGGATAAAACAAGGGAGTATTATTGCATGGCAAAACTAACACATTTTGTGAACAGAAAACCAGGATCAAGAATTCAGAAAAAAATGGGCGTCCTATTCTGAGTATAATAAAAGTTGTTATTATGATTTCAAAGTATAAGTGCATAAATGTAAGCATATATTTTAATAGGTACAGATATTGATACTCATTTTCAAATTTATTAATTATATGATTACAGAAAAGATTGGGCAAATTTATGATTTTTTAAAATCTTAGATTGTACTTTATGTTCCTTTAATATAACAGATAATCAGTGCAGATCCATCTATTGTGTGTTTTTATACTTATTACCTATTCCCTGTATTCTTTTTTGTTGTTGCTTTGTTAACAATATTTTGTGAAAAATTTATACATTTTATTTTTTAAAAAAGTGATGAATACTAACAAAAGATACATTACCAGCTTGATTGACTAGAGGGTCCATTGTTGGAGGTTTGCCAAGACCTGCACGAAGTCCTGGCGTAGCGCTCGTTCCTGGGGTTGGCATATCACTTCGTGGAGTTGGTGTGCTAGACTTCAGAACAGGTGTGCTGGCTTTTTCATGCTGTAAGCAAATTAAAAATTTATTATTTTAAAACATTTATGCTGCCTCTCCAGTGATCCCTATCCAACACAGCTTACAAAATAAAACATAATAAAAACATAAAACATTATTAATTATTGTTATACTTAAGCAAAACCATAATATATAATTTATAAAAATACAGTTGAGGTGCAAAGTTACTTATAATCTGCTTTTCCACTCAAGTTACATAAAATTCAAGTGAAGTTTACAGAATTTACCTTAAAGTTTGCTTCAGATGCCAGGTCACCATAGTGCCCAAAAATATCATTGTGGTATTTTCAGCAATTATTTTATTGCAATATCTGTTGATGGTCCTCAGAAGTATGAAGTTTATCATTTCACATCAGAATGTTTTGTTGTATGACATGAAAATGAATGTGCATGAAATTCTTGTCACTGCTTCTGTATCTGTTAACTTCACACCATTCAGTGGAGACAGATGACTCATTTCTTAACCAGTTGGTTGGTATACTGCCTCCAACATATAATTCAATTGTGCTTTTAAATGTAATAATGGAATTTTTAAAAACTGCAGTGAAGTCAGCCCCTAGGTTAGAGATTAGCTTTTTGCTTTGGTGGTAACTATCAGCAGTTGGTGGTGGAAAATGCCATCAGCCAATTTAGAGTGACCCTGTAGGGTTTGCAATGCAAGAGATTAACGGAGGTGGTTTGTCATTGCCTGCCTCTGCTTAACAACCCTCAACTTCTTGCAGCCTGGCTTGGGTGAGTCATACAAGTTCTGTGGTATCAAGCTGCCCAGTGGTTGCTGCCAGACCAGGCCTCAGTGAATCTTCACTTAAAAGCCAAAGCAACCCTGAAATGGGTCCTTCCTCTTTCATGCCCTTTACTGACAGATCAGATTATTGTAATGCATTTTACATGGAACTGCTTTTGAAAATTGTGTGGAAACCTCAGCTAATCCAAGATGTAGCAACTAAGCTACTGTCAGGGTTGGGATACAGGAATCATCCCAGTACTGAAAGATCTGCAATGACTGCCCATTTGTTTCTGGGCACAATTCAGAGAGCTGGCTCTTGCCCATAAAGTCCTAAATAGGTAGAGGTCAGGATACTTGAAGGACTGCCTCCTCTTTTATTGTCTAACCTGCCAGGTGAAATCTGCCTCACAAGTCCTCTGTACCCCTGTATTCAGAGGTGAGGTGTAACAACCAGAAACAGGGCTTTTTCGGTGGTGGTTCTTCACCCATAGAATTGTCAGGATATTGAAAATTGCAAGGTGGTCATATGCTGGTCTAGAATGACTGGAATGTAACAGTCAGCAGAATTGTAAAGGTCGGAGCCTCTCTGTCTGGGTCTGCAGTGATTGGCATGTAACAGTCAGCAGAATTGTAAAGGTCGGAGCCTCTCTGTCTGGGTCTGCAGTGATTGGCATGTAACAGTCAGCAGAAGTGAAAAGGTCACAGGCCAGGATGATTAGATCATCTAGCTAATGATTTGCTGGACAAAACTATATAAGAAGACTGCATACCCAATTCAGTACCTCTCCTTCACCTTCAGGTTCGGGCTCAGATTGTTGTCAGAGTAGTGAGTGGATAGTTATTGTTATTTTTGTTCCTTTGAGAAACAAGAGATAAAGTATTCCTGTTGGAACTAAATCTACTGTCTGAGTGTTTCTTTTTCTTATACTGCAAGCAGTTACCTCCTGTTCTAGCAAGGGTGAGTTGGCACCTAGTCCTTCCGCTGTGCACTAGGCCAACAATTTGGTTATGGGCCCAGTATCCTAACCACTGAAGCTAGAGAGTGTCGAGGCAGTGTGACACGATGACATCCACCGTGTGCAGTTTGCCTTTTGAACGGCCGACTGCAGGGAACTACTCAGCATGGAGTGTGAAAATGCAGAGCTTTCATACGTAGCATTTAGTGGGCTGTAGTCGACCCCAATCGGAACTCCAGGCACAGCAGCAGAGCAGAGGGCAGATGCCAGAGCCATGCATTCATAATGTTGGCTGTGGAAAACTCCCAGCTCATCTATATCTAATGGCCAAGGATGAAGGCTTCTGACTGCTGGAAGGTGTTGAAGGACCTGTACCAGACGACTGCTGGTTCCAAGGTAATCTTGACCAGACGCTTATACAATTTGAAGCTGAAAAGGAGGTGGAAAATGTGGCCAACCATGTCCAACAGCCGCATTAACTATTCGGTCGAAGCTGGAAGACAGAGGCATGACTTTCACTGAACAGTTAGGGCCTATATTGTACTATCTTCCCTAGACGACAGCTGGGACAATTTTGTCTATAGTATGCAGAGCATAAAGGAAGATGATTTGACTCTAGACTATGTGACTGCACGGCTTCTGGAGCTCCAGAAACAAAGAGAGTTTTGCCTTGAAGCCACAGCCAGAGAGAAGCCTGCTGTTTCCAGAGGCAAAAGTGAAACCCAGCTTTCCCTGAACTGTCCAAGGTCATATGCAGTTCGGCTAAAGAGCCTTGTGGCTCTTACTAATCATCTTCTCCTAGAGAATGCCCACAGAAGGGGAGAAGAAGGCCAGCTAAAGGACAACGGGAAGAGGAAAGAAGGAGCACTACTTGACGGCATTAAGGAGAACCGGATGTCCAGAGAAACTAACTCCATCTGGCTCTTCCTTGGACTTTGCCTGCTCAGAGCATGTCGTAAATGCTCATCACCTATTGACTGAGGAGTCCAAGGCAAGTGTGAAGCATGTCAGCTTGGCCGATGGATCACCAGCTGCTGTTACGCTGCAAGGAACTGCATCCACAACATGCCTAGGTAAAACGTTGCAAAATGTGTTGTGTGTTCCTGGACTTGATTTTTGTTTGTTGAGCCTCCCAATTTTAGCTGAACAAGCGTACAAAACTATATTTGATAGACAGGGTTGTACAGCATGGCAGAATGACATAGAGTGTGCAAAAGGTACACTCTGCGACAAAATGTATGTTATGACTGATAAAGGGCAAAATGAAAATGTAATGAATGTTTCAAGTCTAGCTAATAAGCCTATGCATAGATGATTGTGTGCACTATCTTCACAGAGTCCTAGGATGTTTTGCCACCATCAAGCAGTTGGCAAAAGAATGTGATTTGAATGTCAAGCATTGCAAAGCATTAATAGACTATTCAGTTTGTAGTGGGTTAAGGTGAAACTTATCCAATCCCCAAAAGAGTTACAGACAAATGGAAAGCACCATTTGAACTAGTCCATGCAGACTTAGCTGGTCCTTTTCCAATCAAGCTTAAGTGCACGATATATATTTCTGCTGATTGATGATTATAGCAGATATTCTTACTGCTTGCTGTTGAAATCTAAGGATGAAGCCTTTACAAGGTTTAAGGAATGGGTCTCAATGATTGAACGGAGGTTCCCTCACAAGGTGGCTTGCCTGCAATCTGACAGAGGCGGTGAGTTCATGGGGAACAAATTACAAAACAGGGCTGACACAAACAGGTATAAGCCACAGGAGAACAAACTGCTCAGCCCGCTGAGAATGGCGCGGCTGAGAGGAGACTAGCCATTCTTCAAACAATGCGGATTGCATGATAAATGATGCCAAGGTTCCATTCCATTTCTGGGGAGAGGGTTGTCTGAAGGCTGCCACACATGTAATAAACAGGTTGTGGAGTTCAAGTATCAATGAAACACCATTTTTCAGAATGTTTGGCAAAAGGCCTTCTCCCTGAAACACCTTAGGAATATTTGGGAGTTTTTGCTAACGCCCCATTCCCAGACAGCAACGGAAAAGGACAAAAGAAATGGCAGAGACTGCGCTTTGTAGGATATGCGCCAGAATACCAAAGGCTATAGATTTTCATTGGGTCATGGAAGAATTGCTATCTCACGAGTGCCAACTTTGAAAAGCATACAGGTTGGGAACATGTGCATCAAAAACTCTCGCGTTCTTACCACCAGTAAGCCATGACACAGTACCTAGTGACAGCACACAACCCCCAATTCTGTTCAAGGTCACACATCTGCTCCGGAAATTTAAGCAACAACAGAACAGTGATAGTGATCAGGAAGGAAGCCAGAGAGAGGAGGGGCTGAGCAAACTGGAGAAATAGCTATACCACGCAGATCAGAAAGAGCAAATAAAGGCATACTCACCAAAAGGTTTATGGTACAAGAAGTGCGAGTGTGCCAATTCGGGACAGAACCACAAGGTCTCCACGATATGTTGACATGTCCACCCGAGGAACAGGCAAAAGGGAATCAGGCTATGGACAATGAGTTTGAATCCTTGGTGAACTTAAAAGTGGTTAACATTGTTGATAAACCTACTGATAAGCCATCATAGGTGCAAGATGGGTATACAGGCGAAACCTATACCCGGATGGGACTTGCAAATATAAAGCAAGATTAGTCGCGATTAAGGCTTCTCAAACAAAAGTTTGACAGTTATGATCAGACTTATGCACCCACTGCAAAGGCAGAATCCATGAGATTAGTGATTGCTCTGGCTGAGCAAAGAGACTTTAAAATGAGGCACTTTGATTTTGAAACAGCTTATTTAAATGCAGATTTGCAAGAGACCATATACATGAAGCAAGCACCAGGTTATGAGCATGAACAAGTTGATAAAGTTTATAAGCTCAACAAAGCTTTGTACGGGCTGAAACAGTCAGCCAGATGTTGGAACAGGTGCATACACAAAGCATTATGTGAAATGAAATTTGACCAAAGTGTGGCCGATGCCTGTATATATACCAGAGGTACTGGTGATGAATGTATCATTTTGATAATTTATGTTGATGATCTCTGTGTGGTTGCAAAAACAGACAACCAAATCAAACAACTTTACACTGAGTTGAGTAAACACTTTAAGCTGAAAGACTTGGGGTATCTAAAGCAATACCTGGGTATTCAAGCCAGTAAGTCTGAGGAAGGGGATGTGTTTCTGACACAAAACAAAAGATAGAGGGCATCATACAAAAGCTGGTCTCGGTAAGATGCCAAAGTGGCACAAACCCCAATGGTGGCTGATTTTGTAAGCAAGATAACAGCAAAGCATTTGAAAGGCAAGACCTATATCGTTCCTTAATTGGCAGCCTGCTGCACATTGCTAACTGGACAAGACCAGACATAGCTTTGCTGTAGGTTTATTAAGTAGAACAGTTGCAAAACCTACTGAGAAAGACTGGCAGGCTAAAAAGAGTAATTCGCTACTGAAGGGAACTGCTAACTATGGTTTACACTTTTCTAACCAAAACAACAAGGACTTAGTGGTGTATGCGGACAGCTCATTTGCAGAGGACTCAGGATGTAAGTCAGTGAGTGGTTATTATATGCAATATGGCAGCCATCCGATTTGTTGGAGATCTCGAAACAAACAACGGTTGCCACTTCAACTGCTGAGGCAGAGTATGCTCTTAATGAGGCATGCAATGAGCTACAATGGGTCATGCAGTTGCTAAACGCCCTGAGTGAGAAATGTCAACAACCTATAACAGTTTTTGAACACCCACAGACATGTATAGCCCTGCCAGACAACGAAAACCTTTAAAAGTCGTATCAAACATGTAGCTGTGGAAATTCCAAAATGTAAAACAACAAACTGATACAGTCAAATATGATTAAGTTGCAGTACTGTGAATCATCTGCAAACATAGCCGACATCTTAACAACAAAGCCATTACCAATACAAAACATAATGACTTGGTGTTTGGTTTGGGTTTAGCAGATGTACAATTTGGTATGACTCTGTACAAAGTGAGTAAAATAAGTAACTCTGTGTAATTGACTATGTACTAATTCATATGTAATTAGTATAAATAATGTGAATGACTTTTGTTTGTAATTATTTTGTTTGTAAATATTATGTAATTAGGCAACATTCCAACCAGACATGAGAAGGGGTGTCAGGATATTGAAAATTGCAAGGTGGTCATATGCTGGTCAGGAATGACTGGAATGTAACAGTCAGCAGAATTGTAAAGGTCGGAGCCTCTCTGTCTGGGTCTGCAGTGATTGGCATGTAACAGTCAGCAGAATTGTAAAGGTCGTTCCCCTCTTGTCTGGGTCTGCAGTGATTGGCATGCATGTAACAGTCAGCAGAAGTGAAAAGGTCACAGGCCAGGATGATTAGCTCAACTAGCTAATGATTTGCTGGACAACCCTAAATAAGAAGACTGCATACCCAATTCAGTACCTCTCCTTCACCTTCAGGTTCGGGCTCAGATTGTTGTCAGAGTAGTGAGTGGATAGTTATTGTTATTTTTGTTCCTTTGAGAAACAAGAGATAAAGTATTCCTGTTGGAACTAAATCTACTGTCTGAGTGTTTCTTTTTCTTATACTGCAAGCAGTTACCTCCTGTTCTAGCAAGGGTGAGTTGGCACCTAGTCCTTCCGCTGTGCACTAGGCCAACAAGAATGCCCTTCCCCCTGAAGCTTTTTTTGGGTTAACTTGTTTTTAAGGACAATGCTCATTTCACACACCTGAATAATCACGTATTATTAGTTGTCAAAATGCAGGAACATCAAGAATCATTCAAGAATCGCTTACCAAACCTATTTCTTTGGATTTCATGGAAGCAGAACTTCCTGATGAGGCCGTGGATGCTGGACTACTAGAAGCATCTTTCTTCAGTAGGCGACTTTTGTCTATGCCATTCTCACGAGGTGAATGTGCAGGACTTGCCCTTGGAGATGAAGGGTCCTGAGTGGATTAAGGAGAGACAACAGCAAAGCTATTACTGACCCATGCAAAGTAATGGTGTACAGGAGTAAAAACAAATAAGTGATTAGAGGTGCACTGATTTAAGGACTGGATTTTTAAAATAATTTGTTCCTTTCACTCAAGCTTAGGTATGGCATTTACATGCAGCCCAGGGGATAAGGATAAAATACCCTCAGCCTGCATAGTAATTTGGATAATTTAGATCTAATAAGAGCAGATTTCAGATCAATTTTTCTGAAATAACTGAACACTGAATGTTAGGAACTAACAAATTGTTGACAAAGCAACAATATGATATTGTCTCCTACGGTTCATTAACTATCAGTTTTAAAAGGGTTAAACATTACAGCAATCCATTATAGTAGTTACTGCTGTCAGAAGTGCCCAAAATGAACACAAATTTTCAACATTATGATGCTAGGTACTCCTACTTTTCCCTAAAATATCATCAAAAGACACAAAGCTCATTAATCAAAGCCAGTTCAGGGCATGTAAGTAGGAAGCTGCCCCCCCCCCCCCCCCCCCCCCACACACACACACCTGCCTCAAAAAACCAATATATTTTGGGGCTGTTCAATCATCCCTTGCATTGGCTAGTCCAGGTTATCACTCTTAACAAAACAAAACAAACCGAATTACTGGTATGTTATGGTGGAAATACAGTAATGGATACACTTTATGGCAAGCAAGAAATCCTCACAGTATGTCCAACTCATCCAATCCAATGTAACAGGCATTCAGCAGGAGACTGATAGTGGAATCCTATGCTGAATTATCCAGTGGGCTTTAACTGGAGTAAATAGGGTTTCATGATAAGTGACAACAATCCACAGCTTTTTGAAATACAGCTAAGTACCATCAACATACAGTCTTCTTGTTCCAATCAGATCAATATAAACGTAAAGGAAGTTACCTCATTGGATACATCAACAACTAAGTTGTCATCACTTTTGTCACCATCGCTGTCCTAGATTAAACATGTTTATTTTGGTCAATATTCTTGAATACAGGCTACTTACTGTATATTAAAACACATACACACATATCAAAAAATAATTATCTTGACTATTTCTATTTGAGATTTTTAAAATCATCACTAAAAACAGGAGTTAATCTAATATAATTAATGGTTTTGCTTTGAGAAGCATTAATTATTCACTATATGGATACTGGATCTTACACACAAAATTATTCATGCAAGACTTATAGAAGCTTACAATTTCCTTGACATAAAAATCTGGGAAGTTAACAATAGTAGGTATCATTGCAAACCTTTCAAAAGTAACAAAATTTCTAAAACCAAAATGGGAACTGTCAGAATATATTCACCACCTGGAATATACATACATCAATAGCTTACAACCTCACCCTCCCTTTCTTCATTTCATCCTCAAGGCAACCTCGTGAGGCAGTTGAGGTTGAGATAGAATGACTGATCCAAGGTCACTAGCAAACATCCATGGAAGAGAAGGGAATAGACCTGATTTTGCCAGATGCTATACTCTTTTCCACCAAACGATCTGAGTAGAATTGTAACTTCATCCACCACATGCTGGACCATCTTCATTTTGGAATGCTCTGCTTGGGTCCCAGTGCCTATCTAACAGAACTAGGCAGGGACTAGGACCTAAGCACAGCATTCTAAAGCAAAGATGGTCCAGCATGTGGTGGACGAAGTTACAATTCTACTTAGATCTTTTGCTGGAAAAAAGTATAGTCCAATATTCTAACCACTACACTATTTGAGAACAAGCATGGTTTACTGGTTAGAGCATCAGACTAGAATCTGTGCGACCCAGGTTTGAATCCTCACTCCACCAGGGAAGCTCACTGGGTGACTTTGGGCCAGTCACTCACTTCCCAAACCTAACTCACAGGGTTGTTGTGAGTATACATGATGAAGGACATATGTTGCTTTAAGTGCCCACTAGGGAGAAAGGCAGGATTTTAAACAAAGTAAATAAATACATGTGTTTGGCAATATTGGGCACTGATCACATGCCTCCTTCCTTGCCATCCTTTGCTACTTGGCATAGTGACTAGAACAGCCACATGACAGAGCACAGCCCTCATTGACTACGTGTATGTAATGCAAATTATGATTTAATTATCTGAACATGTCTATAATCTTGAAACCTGAAGCATTTTCTCATTCAAAATACAAGTTTAGTATAACCTAGGAACATAAATCGATGTACTAAGTACAGCAGCAATTAGTCCAGTTCCTGTAGAAACAGAGCATAGGCTAAGACTTCACTGCCCGACAAAACCATCAAGCAACAATTTATATGACAGTCACAATCAGAGATAAATGGCAGAAAATATTCCAGTGCTTCATGATACCACATGATTCCCCCCCCCCCCCAAATTTCTAAAGGTTCATTGTTTCATAAAATTAGTAAGAACAAATGGATGCCATTTGCCAGCACAACATTAGTAAAGCTTGGCAGTTTCAACATTCTAATTAATATTTTTCAAGCAATTATCCCTAGGAATTGTGTTAGAGAGAATATGTATTTTCTATTGATTTGTAAATCACGGAAGAAAGGAGAAAAAATACATATAACATAATGCAACTGTAAAAAAATCAAAATAAAAAAGTGAAAAACCAATTGTAAAATTCTTATTTATGTTTTTCTTCTCAGATGGTGGAAGGGAGATTGTAATGACCAGTCTGATCTGGTGGTAACAAGTAATTCAGGTAATGCTATAGAGAGTAGCAGTAAAGGGGCCTTGTGACTTCAGAAGACAAGAGTTGTATTCTGTTGAAATAGTTTAATAGACCACTATGTCATGTCATGCACAGTCCTTTGGGTGTGTAAGGGAAGTATTTTGGGGGGCATGGCAGAGGCATCAAGTCACAGCTTATTTAAGGTGACCCATCAGGTTTTCAAAATGAGAGATGGTCGGAAGTGATTTGCCACTGCCTGCCTCTGTGTCAGAACCCTGGAATTCTTTGGAGGTCTCCTATCCAAATACTAGTCAGGGTCAGACAAAGGTGTATGGGGGGGGGGGGGGAAATGGCATCAGGGACAAAACTTCCTCTGGGCTCCCCCCCTCAGGTCACAGAGCCCTGCCCCCCATAGGTCACAGTGACATCTAAATTGGCTAAAAATGTTCTCCCCAATTAATGTTTCCAAAAAATGTGTTAGTATCGCCAAAAAAGGGTCACCTGTCATCACTTGGGTCAGGAAAGGGGGGAGATGTAGTTTCTATAATATACTTGACCAGTCTGTAGATGTAGCCTTCCCCAAAATGTTCCAGAGATCCCTGCTTTAATTCCAGCTGCAGAAGGCAGGCTGTAATGCCAGTCTGCCTGCTTCTGCAAAGTGTGTGATGCTGTGAATGCTCTTCAGGGATTCCATTTCAGCAAAGCACTTAAGATGTGCCTGAAAGGTGCTGCTGCTGCTTCCTGAAGAAGGCAGACACTCTCTCGCTATCCCACACTAGGCTCGTGCCGTCGAAGCCCAGACTGCCCATGCCCAACTCGGCGTTTCGGAGCCCCCATCCCCCGGATCTCCACCTGCAGCCTCTCTTCCCTGCCAGGCTCGCCGCTTTCCTGATGCTACCTGGTGTGTTATGGCACTCAGAGCTCAACAACAGCATTATGGACACTAGACATGTTGCGGGCTTCCCTTCTGAGGACGCGCTCTCCTCCCCTGTCTGACACCCCATCTCTTTCTCCCTCCTTCCAATTCCTCTCTTTGTCCAGACAAGGGTTTCCCTTGACTGACCCCTGAGTTCCTCATCTCCATGGTGGCAGCCATCGGAGCAGTGTGGGACATGGGGAAGCGAGCAGACAGGGAGGCAGGCATACTAGTCCACGCTGGCTACACTGTCTTTAATTTTTTTGGATCTATTATTGAAATAAAAATAATTTTCACATAAACCTTTGAATCTAGATATAACAGTTAAACTACACTTAATGTAGTTATTTTCCTAATCAACTCAAGAATTTGTTG
Source organism: Sphaerodactylus townsendi (assembly GCF_021028975.2). NCBI lineage: Eukaryota > Metazoa > Chordata > Lepidosauria > Squamata > Sphaerodactylidae > Sphaerodactylus > Sphaerodactylus townsendi. The sequence continues at coordinate 71,605,993 of NC_059431.1, read as the reverse complement.
CTATTGGGACAAAAAAATCAACATGGAGTACTTAATTTTTTTTGTTTATCAAGGAGAAGTCAAAGTAAACAAACAAAATGAAATCATGCTCTTTTTAGAGCAAGGGAAGTATTCAAATCAAAGTTTTTTTTAATAGAACTCTCATCACTGATCCCAATACCCTCACACATGCATCCTTTTCCCTTGATTCCCAAATGATTTTGCTTTAATTTACAGCCTATGATCGTGACAAATAGCTTAATACTGTACAAATTGCCCTAGATAATTTTACATCTAAGTAGGGAACAACACCACACATGATTAGGTGCAACAATAAAACTGCATCACATGCTTCTGACCACTATTTAGCCAAGACGCTGAGTCCTACTGGTAGGATCAATATGCACAACCTGCTTTGTAAGGTTTTTTAGAACAAGGAAGTCACCAGTAAGGTCATAAAGCACCTTGAGATTGGTCAGGGCTTGCAACTTAGCAGCACTGACAGGAAAGTAGCTTATGGGAACTATGTGGAGACAAGGGTAGAGGAGTGATCCTGGAATTTCGAAATACAGTCAGGAGACCCATATATAGCACAGGAGAGGTGTTCTTAGCATTTGTATTTCATGTACTGAATATGAAAATTAAAAATGTAACAATTTCTCCACATACAAAGTAATCTCAAAATAAATTAATTATCTTTGACAGATTTACTTACATAGTGGCTTGAATCCTTATCATCCACCTTTCTTTTTTTCAGGTCACTGGAATAGTCAGGACCATTCCTACGTTTATCTGTGCTCCGCAGGCTGTCCGGAACCAAGAGCGAATTACTCTATGGAGACAAAAGTAAGGTCAATCAACGTGTCTTTTGAGAATCCCTTTATACATACATGCTTTCAAAGCCAGAACTAGATACAGGATGCTGGGGGGAGAGGGAGAAGGGTTTGTTAAAAAGAAAACTTCCGTTTAATTTGAAAAAGAACACAGATCAATGTAAATCATTTTTAAATGAACAAAAAAGCTGCAATCCTCAACATACTTATGAGACAGGGGAATTCAGTGAATTCAGTAAGTTTTATACCAGCTTGAGCTGTGAAAAACTGAAAACATTAATTCATTTTTTCCCTGCCATTTTCCCCAGTGGGACCCAAAAGCAGCATAAATCTCTGCCCCCCCCCCATCTCCTGAACAACCCTGTGAGGGATGTTAGGATGAGAGTGTGACTGACCCAGCAAGCTTACATGACAGGAGTGGAGCTCTGAACCCCGTCTCCCATATTTAGTCCAGCACTCTTAACTGTACTACACTGGATCCCCAGATTAAAAGGCAGATTAAAAGGCAGCATACGATACACAACAAATTTGACTCTGCACTTAAAAAAAACAGCTCAAAGAATTTGGAACACATGTATGAACTCAATTTAAGCACTAACCTTTTGTATATACTTAAGACTTATAAATGGAAGATTATTACTTAGGACATGAATAATTGCCAATTACAAAGCAATATGGTCTAACTTAAAAAAAACAACAACTAGCCAAGACATTCAGCCAATGCAACATGTCTTAATCATGAACATAATTCAGCCTGAAAAGAAGACCCATAAAAGCAAGTCAACACTCACAAAGTTCAAGAACAAGGATTAATCTTTTCCACAATCCACGGGCTACTTTTTTGGATAATGCTAAGTAGAAACTGTTGACCCAAAAGGGAAAAAAAGGCATTTGAGATTTTTTTGGGTCACATGACAATTTGACATGCCTCCAGTTCTCATCTCCCCTCCAGCTAAAGCATTAAACATGTCACAATGGGCTCTTTTAAGTTCAGGATTAGCATATGCAAGAAGGGCAATTTGTTCAATGGTGTGTTAATGCCATGAACAATGCTGAATGAAGGACTGGGGGATGGCGGTTCTTTTCACAAAGACCTGACAAACCTCATTTCTGAAAGTCATCTTTACAAGTAACAGAAGCATAATTCTACAGAAGCACACACAAATCAGTCCTGTACTACTTCAGAGAACATACTTATGTATATTAAAATGTTCTTTATACTTGGGAAGCAACATACAAAAAACAGTTAATATTACTATTCAGCCAAAGAGCTGCCCAATTAAAACACAATTGAGCGGAGGAGTTTTGCAGTCCTTATATAGAAATTCTCAACTATAAAGAGAAAGAAAAAACAAACACCACAAAACAAGAGCCCCCAAATCAATCTCCATTGCTCCAGAAATCAAACTTTAAAGCTTTTATTTCTGACTACTCAAGCTCAAACACACACTGGAACTCTTATGAAAAGCATATGGCAGGACATAATGGAATGTCGTGAAAAGCAGCTTGCAGTCGTGTCTTCATTGCTGTGCTTTGTGTGTAAAAGGTAAGTTTTGTTGGATCACTGAACGAATTAGCTTAAAATACAGACGAAGGATTTCTCTCTCTCCCCACCCCCTTTTAACTGTTTACTCGAATCAAAGAACCTGGGGAAGTAACAATGGAGTACTGAGGCCCAATATTAAATTCCTTGTTTTAACATAACTTTTTTTCATACTGAAAATACTCATGTTACAAGACATAGGTTGCTCAATTTTTTTTAACTTGAGTTGGAAAGAATCTGGTTTGTAAAGATTCCTGGACCAATAAGTAATTCTACTGAATTTCTAACAACCAGACTTTATACATAATAACTCTTTTACAGAGACTTAGAAGCTGAAATGACGAGGCAAAAAAAAATTAGACCAGATTTTTTTTTAAAAGAGGCATATTCATTACTTCCTATTCCAACTAAGAGACAGTCAAAATACAAGCATGTTAATAGCTCTCCCTATCTTCACTTTAACTCTAGAGGTTCATATGGACCATAGAAGTGCCTGAGGAGTGAGCCAGCTTAGTGTTGTAGTTGAAAGCAGGTGGGACTCTAATCTGAAGAGCATCTCAACATTTGTGCTATCGTGTGTGAATGCTATTTTTGCAAAAGCATCATTAATACTTGAGAATTTGATTCCCAAATCTTCCATATGAGCGGCAAAGTCGTATCTGGTGAATCAGATTTGTTTCCCCACTCCTACATTCCTGCTGGATGATCTTGGACTAGTCACTGTTCTTTGGAACTCTCTCAGACCCTACCTCACAAGATGTCTGTTGTAGGGAGAAGGGGGGAAAGGAGTTTGTAAGCCCCTTTGAGTCTCCTTACAGGACAGAAAGGGGGGTATAAATCCAAACTCTTCTTCTTCCAGGACTGTGTGCTCTCCCCCTCATTTCTGATTTTTTGGGTCATTGGAAACAAAAAGCTAGATCCAAAGGTTTTGTACTACTAATTCCTTCCAGGGCAAGGAGCCCCCCTCTAGCAAAAGGGGCATGTTACACCCACATAAGGCTCCACCGATATCTGAACAACCTAATATCTGAAAAAAATGAGCTGTGGCTCATATTGAAATATATGCCGCAGTCTGTTAAGATGCTACTGGATTTTTGTTTTATTTTTCTAACAAGACTATCAAGGCAATACCCCTTTGCAAGCACCCACCAATAAAACCCAAGATTTGAAGAGGGCAAAAATAATGGCAATAAATAATACCAATAAAAAATAATACCAATAAAATAATACCAATAAAACAATCAAAGTCAACAAAAATCATGCCAATGAAAACAACCCAGGCCATAACAATGCATAAAACAGTCCAAGGTCATGCAACAGGCTTCATATGTAGGATTGGAGAACAAACCTGGTTCCCTAGATAAAAGTAATCCGCTCTTAACTCCTACATCACACTGGCTCCCAGATGACCCAGGTCCTTTCAGACCTTTACAGACCCATTTGGGGTATCTAGTGATTTCAATCAAGGAGTGTTTCAAAGTCTTTGAGGACTGTCTTATACAGTTCTGGCATTTAAAAAACCCTAAGATGGAGCGCCCTGTTGTATGAACTCCAATGGAAGTATAGCCCTAAAACATTAACACTGATAGCAAAATACCTGTTTAAGCTTTTATATGCTTAGCAATTAGGTTTTTATATGCTTAGCAATGAAATTTGGGAAGGCACATTCATAACAAATCTCATGGTTTCTGATATAAGAGCATCTCAACATTTGTGCTATCGTGTGTGAATGCTATTTTTGCAAAAGCATCATTAATACTTGAGAATTAGAAGTGGACGCCTAAACTACTGGATGTAGTGTAGTATATTAGCAGGCCTAGATATAATCTAATGGTCAGCCTATTCTTGTAGCCACCATGCCCCCATATAGCCACTAAAGGCATCTGACTATTTCCAGTTCGTCTCATGTAACCACCCATAGGCATACCACCATAAATGTCACAACACTTACCACCATGTCACAAAATGAATACTTCCAGCCAGATGGCAGAAGCTCAATTCTGAACATGGTAGTGACTGCACAAGAAAACTGAAAGACCACCAAAAGTGGTCTATTTCTTCATACAATGATTCTTAAGGTAAAGGAATTCACCATCACATATTCATGATAGCCATTAGCTTTAAAGGTGACACAAAAATTAACTGGGGAGGGATCAAGCAATGGCTTTGTGGTATGATTGTTAAATGGAACAACTATGGTCTGATGCAGGCACTTCTCAACATTGCTTGCTGAGATGCAACCCTTAATTCACTGTTGCAAACTTCCTAGGGGCATTGTCTTGAGGCTGCCAAACAAGATGAACCTTTGGTCTATTCCAGCAGGGTCATCTTACGTTAATTTCAGGCAACCCAATTTTAATTTAAGCTTGTGGTTCCATGTAAGTCTGGAAAACATTATGAATAAGCAAATAATTCAGGTTTATTCTAGATGATGCAGGCATCACTATGGTTATTTTTTTCATGTGGCATACTAGTTTTGTTTAGAAATTTTACCATGTGCATATGCACTTCAGAAATCCACTTTATTATATTTATTTATTGTAAATATTTCTATGTCACCTTCCAAGCCAATTCAAGGTCTCTAAAGCCATGAACATTATAAATATTAAAATAGAATATTAAAATATTTATAACATACAAATACAGAAAAATATTTCAAAATTAAATAAAACAAACATACAAATACAGAGGCACACAAACAAGGAAGAAGGTAATATGAATTAGTGAAGAATGAAAAACAAAACAGAGGTCCTCATCTGCTGGTGAAAGACAACAATAGAGAGACATACCAAAAGCTTCATGGGAAGGCAATTCCAACATTTCAGCACCATGACAGAGAAGGCCCTTTCTTAGGTTCACCACATGTCTAGTCTCAGATAGTGAGACACCTAAAGCAGAACCTCTGAAGTTGACCGGAACAATTGGATAGGTTCATATTGAAGTAGATGGTCCTTTATGCATGCTATCCTCAGACCATGTATGGCTTTAAAGGTCAATACTAGCACCTTAAATTGGAAGCAAACTGAAAATCAGTGTAAATTGAACAAGACTGGAGTGGTAAGGTCCCTGCAACCCACTCCAGTCAACATTCTGGTCTCTGCTTTCTGTGGTAACAGTAGCTTCTGGATACTCTTCAAGGGCACTCCCATATACAGTGCATTGAAATATTGAAATCTAGGTATTACTGGAGCCTGCATCCCAGTGGAAAGATCTTTTCTACCCAGGATAGGCCAAAACTGGTAGAATACCTCCTGGCCAACTCTACTACCTGTTTACTGAACAGGAAGTTCAGATTTAGCAGCAACTCCAGTTACCAAAATAAACAATCCCATGATTGTTTCCCCACAGTCTTTTTGGTCCTCAACAATTAGGGCGTTTGCATGATACCGACAGTAAAGAAGCTCTCTCTATTGACTGACCACAAGACTTATGATTACAAACCAATTAAAAAATCTAGCAGTCTGTCTATACAGTTCTCCTTTTAGAATCTGCAACTTCCTTCAGAAAACTTATACTGGTTTATGGGATAAGTTTTCCAAAACTCTAGAGAAAGTTGTTCAGAAACAAATCCTCTTCACCACACGCTGCAGTTAATGCTTGCAACTTGCTAGGCATCATGTCATCATCCTGGAACATGGTATGTATATTGTCTAACCTTAGTCAGAGTTCACAATCTAAGCTGCTGTAGAGAAGCTCAACAGGAAGTAAATAGCATTATTTTCAGTTTAACAAAGCCAAATAAAGCACATATGCATACTGAAGCAAAACTTTTTCACAACAGGAATATGCATACCACCAAAACCTGAGCTAAGGTAGGCTAGATTAGTTTGCAATAAGAAAGGAAATATAGTTATCAAAGATTTAGAAGAAAAGATTATTCATGAGGAATGGAAATGGGTTTCATTATGAAAAGACCTTCTAATTGTGGACTAACAGAAAGTCAACTATAGCCAGTGGACAGATAAATATCATTATATTGCCATTCAATGTATCAGTTATCTGCAGCTTCCTTGAACTGATTAATGACAGTCAACAAAACCAAAACATCCTGAAAAACTGTCATAGAAATGATCCTCCATATTATTCATAGGCTACTTTTGTCATATACTGTAACTGCTAAAAAAGCAGTGGTCTGGCCATTATCAAAGATGTTTGAAAATATAAAGATTATACAGATTACCAACACCAGTGCCACACACACAAACTGGAGACAATCAGGAAATACAGAGTGCTCTTGTACTTGCTACTGAGTAATGAACCCCAAACGTTTGGAAATGTTCCTCCCTCCCCCCCCCACCCCCCAGCAGCTACACTGCAGCAATTATCATTAGGTGCTCTTCTCTGAGCTGGCAGAACAATCAAAGCATCTATACCCTTTCTCATGAGATGACAATGCGGTCATGCGTGCTACAGTGGAAGTTGCAGCAGTGCACAACTGCACTGTAAAGTAGTGCAGATTCTCTTCTAAGATAAAACAAACTTATTTACGAGTCAGCTTTGTTAAAACCATTATTGTCTGCACAGCACATTGATTTAAAAAAGCATTTATATGGCTCCGGATGGTTTTTTAGCAACACTTCCACTTTTCTACGTTTGCACTGACCATTTTGTTCCCATGGCAGCACAGAGCCTACAAAAATGGCAGGGGAAACTGTGGAAAAGTGAAAGTCTTGCTAATAGCCATCCGGAGCAATAAAAATGTTTTTTTTAATCAACATGCTATGTTTACCGGGGCAGGCAATTATGGTTTTGATGAAGCCAGTGCATAAGTAAAACTCTTCAATCTTAAAAAAGAATCCCGGGGGGGGGGGGGGGGAGAGATAGGAAGATGTGGTGGTTTCATCTACATCCTCCTGTCATCTTTTCATGAGTAAAGGTACAGCATTCTGCTCTTTAACATGTAAAATACCACATCTGCTGGCAATGATGACTTGCCACCCGGGCTATTAACAGGCAGGATTCCGTGACTTGGCCCTTATGTAACAGTTGCAAGTTTTAAGACTAATCTCGACTAATGCAAAATTTACAGTATAAATCATTATCAACCAGAACCTTATAAATCAATGTGCAGTTTATTATCCACCAAAGAATCATCAGTCCCATTATTCTTTGATAGTTAACTACACACAACAAAAGGGACAGGGTTATGCTACAGAGGGTGATTGATTTGACAAGTTGGCCGAAAGCACTAATTTCTCTCCAGAGTATACTACACTTTATAAATAGCAAAATATTTTTGCTGATTTATAATCTATAGTGTGAACTAATTTGGTTGCATGGTTGTCAAATAATTGTTAAGCCTTGCTAAGAGAAACAACATGAAACCAGTAGTTTTGTCTTAATTTTCAGTAGACTAGACACTTTAATTGAGGATAATCCTTGCTTTCAAAGTCAGGGGACAATTTATTAAGGATTAAGAATATGAAGCCTACCTTATCTATCCAGATTGGCCAACATGATTAAATCAATTTTATGTGCAATATTAATATTTTACCCACATATTTTAATGCTGTTATTCAGAATGCTTTCTATTATGATTTAAAGTGGAGCGTTTCAAGCACTTCCACTGTGCATTGCCTACTGTGATGAATGAGATTTACCATTCATTTCAGTGAGTTTTGCACAGCAAGTCATTCTTGTTAAAAGAGGTATCATTCAATTAAATTTGTAATCCTCCTCTTCTCCAAATAGCTTAGAACACAATTTTAGCCTCTTTGTGACCTACCTGGTAGATGAGGCTGACAAAGTGAGAGCAATGTGCCCAAACCTAACTAGTGAGTTCCATACCTCAGTAGAATTGTGAAGATTTAAGATGCCCATCTAATGGTTGGGGGGGGAGGATCCACTCCCACCCCACTGGTGAATTCGCCCTCTCCAAGGCACTTACCCTGGCAGAACAGCGATTTCACTGGTGTGCAGCCACCACGCACCCTGTGGGCACTGGAACCTAGTGTGGGAGGCTGCACCAGCATCCCAGATCTCCTACTGTCACTGCCGGCATAATAGGGGTGGGCCAGAAACATGGCCAACAGACCAAGGAGGAGCCAACAGACAAACAGTTTTATTATGGCCATTAGGCCAGCAAAAGGGGAGGAGCCAGCTTTTGAGAGCCAGCATGGTGTAGTAGTGAACAGCAGGTGGATTCTAATCTGGACAACCGGGTTTGATTCCCCACTCCTCCACCTGTGTGGAGACTTATCTGGTGAACCAGATGTGTTTTCACACTCATACATTCCTGCTGGGTGACCTTGGGCTAGTCACAGTTTTTCAAAACTCTCTCAATCCCACCTACCTCATAAGGTGTCTGTTGTGGGGAGAGGAAGGGAAAGGAGCTTGAAAGTCACCTTGAGTCTCCTTACAGGAGAGAAAGATGGGATACAAATCTAAACTCTTCTTCTTCCTCTTCTTTGCAAGCATTACACCAGCAGCCCATACTGCAGACTTAAGCCACCCTTTCAAATGAGGCCCATAGAGGCTTCTTAGTGGTGGGGAAGCTTTTTGACTTTCTGAGCAATCCCATGCTGCTGGGAAGTGTCTTTGAGGGCGGCATTGCAGCCGGGCACCAGGCTTTTGGAGGAGGCTGTCAGAATCTCAAGTCAAGCCCAGTCTGCTAATTGGAGCACCCCTTTCCTCAATGCTGGCATCTACAGGTATACAAATTGAGCCTAGGAAGGGTGAGGGTTGGAAAGGGAAGTAATTTCAGCAAGGTATAATGCCATCGAGTTCACCCTCCAAAGCAGCCATTTTTTCCAAGAGAAGTGATCTCTGGATAGTTGTCGTAATTCTGGATTATCTCCATCCCTCACATGGAGGTTGGCAATCCTAATATTCCTGGAGGAAATGACGACTTTGGTGGGTGAAGTCTATGAGAATATACCCCTATGAGATCCCTCATCTCCTCAAACCTCACTCTCCCCGCCTATACCCCAAAAATCTAGGGATTTCCTGACCTGGAGCAACAAACCTGCCTCCTTCCCACTCAACAGCCATTCTACCTTTATCTGCCCCTCTGTCTTGCTCATTCCTTCTCTACCACTCAGCTGCCTCTACCTAGGCAGTTCTATAGTGCAGGCCACAGGTCCAGATTGACTTGCATTGTAGGTAACCCTAAAGGACTTGAGGGGTGGCACTTCATTTCCCCTGTATCCTCCTCCCACACTATTTCTTTCCCTCCCCCTGGCCACCCCTATATTATCATCCCTTTCTCATTCCCTATTTCTGAGCCGTTCACCATCCTACATTTTATCTATATCCCATCTTCAGCTATATTTGCTATTTATATTCTTCATTTATACTCCACCTTTCTTCACAGCAGGGACCAAAGCAGTTTACTTTATTCTTCTTTTCCCTTTTATCTACACAATAACTCTATTAGGTATGTTAGGCTGAAAGCATGTGACTGGTCCAAAATTACCCAGCGAGCTTCCACAGGAAGATGGGGATTCAAAGTTGGATTTTCCAGATTCCTACTCTGAAGTGTTAACGGCTATAACTGGCTTTCATAGGATGGCTTCTGTTGAACAGTAGCAAGCAGCCAGGTCTAGCTGAATTGTATCAAGTCACTCAGAGGTTGCTACCAGGCCTAGGTTTGCCAGCCCCTAGGTGGGACCTGGAGATCTCTCAGACTCTATATCTATAAACGCGAAATACCACTGACTGACTGACTCACTCACTGACTCATCAACAGAACTCAAAAACCACCTAACCTACAAAGTTAAAATTTGGCACACCTGTTCATTATGTGGATTAGGTGATCACTAAGAAAGGATTTTCCAAAATATTCAGTTTTACTTGAGTTATTACACATTTACTGTTGAACTCTGGCCATCTGCGTTACTGTTGAACTCTGGCCATCTGCCCGAACATTCTAAAGGTGACAGTTAAAAACCTGCTTGCCAAGCTAAAGGATGCAATACGGGGAGTACAAATGATTCATTTCACAGGAGATTTTAATGAAGGGCACTTTGACGCTCTACTTCCATGTGTCGAATCGACAAGTTCTGATAATGCCCACCAAACAACAAGCACAATTGAGCCAATGGGGCCCAACTGGATTCGACCACCGACCTCCTCAACGCATACGAACCTGTTCCTTCTGCTGAAACAGCTAAAGGGAGGAGAGGGATTAAACGCAGAAAGCAATTTACAGATTCGATTTGAAAAAGACAAGTAAGGGAAGCTGCTGCAAAATATGCGAAAAACAACCCTGAAGTTCACAGACAGGCTGTGATGAGGTATGCTGAATGTCACCCCGAAGTTAATATAGAGGCTGTGATGAAGTATGCTGAATGTCACCCCGAAGTTCACAGACAGGCTGTGATGAGGTATGTTGAATGTCACCCTGAAAATCATAGAGAGCCTGTGATGAAGTATGCGTAGCGAAGCACGGGTGCCCTGCTTGTTACAACTAAATTCTAGATTACAAATAAACTCCTTTGCTGGAAAAGGGCAGAGAATTAATCAAAGAAACTAAATACAACAGTGATCTGTCCCACTAGAGAAATGGATGCCCTGGACAATGGACTCTATGGCATTATGTCTAGCTGAGGCCTTTCTCCTTTCCAAACCCTGCCCTCCTCAAACTCTACCACAAAATTTTCAGGAATTTCCTAACCTGGAGCTGGCAACCCTAGTCAGGCTTGGCCTCAATGAGTCCTCCCTCAAATGCTAAAATGGGCCTAGAAAGGGCCCTAAATCCTCTCTCTGACTTCTGACAGATCCAAGTTTGGAATCTGTGATTGCCTGGCAACCACCACTCAATGAATAATCAATTGAAATAACCCACTACCTTCGGACCAGCCAACCACTCAGTTAATCCTTTGTTGAAAGCTAAAGGCACTCCTTTTATCATTTTTGGGTTTTTTAAAAAATATTTCAATCTAATTTAAAAAAAAAATATTTCACATTTTTATGCAAACCTGCTGGATTTCTCAGGCCTCTAGAAAGATTAATCTTGCCCACTGACAGCTCCAGCCACTGGATTTAAGTATCCAAAGACTTGGCCAACTTGGGTATTAGAATACTCAAGTGGGAACAAACAAAGTCTCGTTGGAGTCCCCCACCCCTATTATTTCCTCTCTTCCTTTTCTGAAAGACCCCATCATCTCTCCCCTTTCCCCTGCCTCCTTCTCTCCTTCTAGGGTTGCCAACCTCCAGGTGAGGTCTGAAGATCTCCAGCTCCAAATTGGGAAATTCCTGGACAATGACGCCTTGGGAGGGCAGGTTTTGGGAAGACACATGACCTCAGCATGGCATGGCATAAAGTCCATCCTCCAAAGCAGTAGAAATATTTGGTTTGCCCAATCATTGTTCCAGTCTCATGATTTAAGTATTCTCAGATTTGCCCAACTTCACTATTAATATACAATTGATGATTTTTGAATGCATACCATTTTGATTCAACAACTGATAAAGCAGCAATTAGAACTTTACAGTTTAAACATAACAGCTGTGCTACAGAATTCATGGGATGCGTGCATATGCTTATCCTACAACCCAAACAACACTTTCCTAAAAGTATGTCTATGCATAAAATCGAAGTTACTTCTGAGGAGACCTGCTTAGCATTTGCCCCTAAATCACACTTGATATCCCTTTTTCATTTCTAAAGGCAATTTATACTGGCACCTGTCATTTGACTCTCATTACTGAATGATGTACATCATAACAGCTACTGCATCAACTCTGTTTCATAGACCAGTGCCACTCTCCAATTTTTCATTAAACCAGAAGACATGTCAACACAACCCTTCAAACCAAACATCTCTGAAATATGTTTTTCTTACTGGTAAGTGTTACATATTTTCTGCCTGCCTTCTTCTTGTGTGCTTGAATATATAATGTTGAATGCCATTTGTTGTGTGGAGTCTAAAAAGCAATGTTTAGACAAAATAATGGGTATCACATACTAACTCTTACAAAAAAGAAACAATGCATTGCAATTAAGCACTGTTAAAGCACCATGCCCATTATTCATAATGATAAACTAAGGAAAATCACTAGCATTTGTAACATAACCTCAAATGATACTTAGCTCATGTTTTCAACTATTAATGAGGAAAAAACCATTACTATTTCTGTTTAATTACAAAGTATTTTCACCCTAAACTACTCAGTTCTGTTTTGTAAGTGCTCTCTCCTTTAATAATCAAAGAGAACTATCAGATTAAATAGGCTTCTATTAAGCCTAATATTTTCAACTAAAAAAAATTTCAAAAATCAAGACAGTAATTAACATAGCCACCATCAGCAAACACACACCACTGCAACACATTTCCCCTTCTCAGACAGGCAGAAACAGAAAGTAATGAAAATGGTCAGAACTGCCAGCTATATCCATGGTGGTATAAGTAATCTACAAAAACCCATGCAACATGGAACAAGCCACCTAAAATCATACATAGTTTAACAGGAAGTATGAATCGCTGATTCCATAAGTCACCCACATGACTGAAATATTCAACAACGTTGTAAAATGTTTTTCAAATATGACAGATTAAAAGAAAAATTAATGTTCCCAGGATTAATGTGCAGAAAGGGCCTGTATCTGTATATACACACACTCAAGTGATAATAAAATCTTAGCCTCTTTTCCTCCTCTTGTCTCACCTTTAGTCTAAATTCATACCCATCAGAAGGTACAATCTATGGCGTGGATCAATGAAAGCATAAACAGACAAACGGCATGCAACACCACATGCTTTCCTTCTGTTATATTATATAGCCCAGAAATTGATTGCACAAGAACTCACACAACCAGAAACACAAGTGGTGATAAGAATGACACAATACAGTTCTTTTTCTTGCATTTCTGCTCGTGCAAGAGCTCTAGAGTAAGTGGAAATTGGGATCAGCCTCAATTTCCCTTGTCTGGCCCTGCATACATATATATGCAGGGGTGTGTGTGTGTGTGTGTGTGTGTGTGTGTGTGTGTGTATGTGTATATGTATGTATACACACACACACACACACACACACACACACACACAGACTCATCTTTACACAGATTTTAAAAAGCCTTACCCAGGTTCATTAGCCATAACAATTATAGCAATGACAATCTACTAACAGGACTGGTTCAATGACATCCCAGTCAAGCTCAGATCAGCAATCCCCCCCCCCCCCCCCCCACCATTCCTCTAGAAACCAGAAAACCATAGTACCAATATAAATGTTTCCATGTGTTACCATTCATAGTTTTTGCATTCGGATTAGTTATGTTAAAGAGTTGACACTTTTGGGGTTGGACTTTTCACAGGATATATGATTGCATATCCCGACATATACAATGAAAAAATTAGTTTAAAATGTTATGTGTTTAAAATGTCATTAGTTTAAAATTGTGTGTGATATGCACTTTGGGTAAGTACAAACAAAATAACTGGTGGAATCCTTAAACATTTGTCTTCTTGTAATAAGCAGGCATGTGCATTAATCCATCTCATGTAGACTGAAGATTCAATGGCAAGTAACTGCTTTGAGCAGAGATTTGTGGCTAGGTATATAGAAAGTTCTCAGTCTATATGGTGAAATTTGAGAAACGGCTACCAAGTTTAGGAACATTTGAGAAATGGCTACCAAGTGTAGGAACTTACAACTGGGTCCATATGCAACTGATTCACTTTCATAAGACCTTAGTTTGAACCAGAGAGAGCAGCCCCACTTACTAACCCAGTCTTTACAATAAACATGAGACTTATCAGTCCTGCCTCAGCAGCCAGGCTAATAAACAAAGCAGTTTTCCCAATTACATTACCTTTCTACTAGTCACTAGTGCATCTTGCTAACTCCAAAAAGAACTTCCACATTCCATTCTCTTTGGGTCTTTTCCTTACTGTCTATGAAGAGAGTCAGGACAATACAGCATCCCATTTTAAACTCATTCTACTAAAGCACTTCATTTAGCAGATCTGACTACACTTGTGCTGCCGGATTGTGGCAGCTGCCTACACATGTAAAAGATTTAAAAATGAAACTGTATTAGAATAAACCTATCAAAATACTGGTTCCTTCAGTATGATTGATATGTGCATCTTTCATGCATGGTATTGTTTCAGACTAGACCTGGGGTCTGCAACCTGCGGCTCTCCAGATGTTCATGGACTACAATTCCCATCAGCCCCTGTCAGCATGGCCAATTGGCCCTGGTGGCAGGGGCTGATGGGAACTGTAGTCCATGAACATCTGGAGAGCCGCAGGTTGCAGACCCCTGGACTAGACCACCTTTCTTGAAATTCACATAATTGTACATGTTGTATATACACAATGCTAAGGTTTTTTAAAGGGATGTTTTTGTAAGAGATAGTTGGATTCATTTTAATTAGCAGCTGAAACACACAACATAATTTGGAACAAACATTTCAAAACAGACTATTGGTCTTAGTTATAACCCAGGCAATAGGCTACCAGTCCAGACTTGCTGAAGTTATATTAGAGAGCTAAACAATGAATGCTTGTGACTTATGGTAGGTAGTGTCAAAACAGGAAAATCAACCAGGTTTGTTCGATTTCACCATTTACCTCAAAAGGCTGGGGTTTAAGCCACTGTGTTTCATCCATTCTCATTCATCAGAGTAAACCATAAAAAGTATTGAAGCCAAGAAACTGACACCACATAAAGACATACAGATAATCACCAGAAGCAGTCAATCCTAAGGGGACACTCCATTAAAAATCCAAGTAGTATTTAATGTAACTGTTTTGGATGAGATCTAGGAAGACCAACATTAAAATCCTGCTCAGTTGTGAAGCTCCCAGGGGCTTGACACATGCTCTTTCAAGTTAACCTACCTCAGAAGAATGTTGTGCATATAAAAAGGTGAGAAACCATGTTCCTTGGGTTCTGAGGAGAGTGTAATACTACAGATACTCAAATATCAGGAACAAATGGGAGGCTATCTGTTTAAAGAATGTCCTATTTATTCTTTAGCTGGAACATAACTTGAGATAACCTCCATTTATTGTGATGTTCAAATGCAGACACTAATGAAATGAAGTCTCCTAACCACAAAACATTCTATATCAGAGTGAAACTGTGGTTTAGAATCCCACTTTGTTGATAAAAAATGAACTTTAATGTATTAAAGTGTCTGAATTTGAGCATCACAACAAATTAGAATTAGAGCAAAGGTTTTCAGTTATGCTCTATTCATAACAGAGAAACAACATGCAAACCAGGCTCAATCTCAAACAGCTCCTATTCAAACAGTACAGGACCTGCTTTGTGCAGAGGCATATCGCGTGAAAATGGTGCCTGGAGACAAAACCTTTTATGGGTGCTCCCCCTGATCAGGGGGCCTGGTTCGGCTGGCCAGCCTGCGGGGCGGCCGGACTCGGAAGCGAGTGGATGGGGGAAAATGATGAGGAAAAAAAGCTAAAAAGCAAGGGGGGGGGGGAGAGAAATGGAAGGAGGCAAGAGAGCAAGAGCTGGAAAAGAAGAGAAACCCACCTGCTCGGCCACTGCACTCCACTCACTTCTTTGATTTAGATATATATATATAGGTGTAGACCTACATATATACATCTGACTTTCAACCTGAAGGAAGTTGAATCTTGAGCCGTGCCTTTCCCCCTTGCTCATACAATGCATCCACATGTCCCTCTAGCCTCCCCATGTTACTGGCAAGAGGGATCTTTTGAATCCCCTCCTCCTCCCCACTGAAGCCCCCGGAAAGTGCTGTCCAAGACGCCAGCCAGAGAAGGAGGCCACCGGGGCTCTCTGGCTCTGGCTCGCTTTTTTGTGCGCGCTGCTGCCTTGTGCCGCTGCTTCACTCAGCTTTTAGCTAACTTTCCACCCCCCGACCCTGACTCTTGTTCATCCCTCTGGGTTTTTGGTGATGTGGGTTTTTTCTTTTCTTTTTTGGTTGGCGGCTGTAGTGGGGAAGCACCTGATGTGGCCGCTGTAGCCGGGCCAGCTGTGGACTTTTTGCTCCAGAAAGGCAGTGTGAAAGGCGGTGTGGTGATGCCTCTTCCTGGCCAGCTGCTTGGCTCTCATTCAGCGGTTACTGTCGCTCGGGGGCCTCTCCTCCAGCCGTCCTGGGGCCCGCCCGCCTGTTCTTCTCCCTCCAAACTTGCAGGACTCCACTGGGTGGGGGGAGGCGCCACCAAAGATGCTGCTGGACGCTGGCTCGCAGTACCCAGCTCCCCCAAAGCCGGCCTGCAGGGATGCGGGGGGCGTGGCTCAGCAGGCTTGCGGCTTTGGCACACACCTTTCAGTCAGGCCCGGTGCCCCCCCCCATGTGACCAAAAGCTGTGCGCCCGGGGACATGCATGACCCCATGTCCCTGTAGGCCAGGGGTCTTAAAACTATGGCCCTCCAGATGTTCACAGACTACAATTCCCATGAGTCCTACCACTTGGCCATGCTGGCAGGGGCTGATGGGAATTGTAGTCCATGAACATCTGGAGGATCATAGTTTGAAGACCCCTGCTATAGGCCATACACCTCTGGCTTTGTGCCTTTCAACTTCTGAAATGAGGTTGGAGCTTGGGAAGAACAGGGCCTTTTCAGTTTGGGCACCTCATTTATAGAACACCTTTCCTCCACCCTTCCTATGATCTTGAAGTCCTAAATAAAAAGTGTTTTCAGAATGACAAAAACCCTCAAAACCTTAACATGGCTCAAGTGTGCCATCTAGAGCATCTGGGATCTGGAACCCCTAAAGTTATTCATTCAAATAACCAATCCACTCTCAATCCATGTTTCTAAACTAAAATCTTTTTAAGGTAAAGGACAAACCAGTTTGGATGAGGCAATTAGTTTGTCGTGGGAACAGCTATCTGGTAAGAGGGATGATCATATTGGTAATTTTCTGATTGGTACTATTAACTATAACATCAGAGATGGGACTTTGCACTGGATTGGCTAGATGAGCTAATCATAAAACTAGAGTCCACAAAGTGGTGACTAGGGATTAAAGACTCCTCAGTCATCTTGTTACTACACAAAACTCTGCACATGCTCTGCCGAATCTATGATAGCCTTGTTAACATATAATTTGCTAAACTGATAGACTTCATAGATTTTATTTTAAAGTTCTGTGCATTCTGTTTGTGCTTTCCTCATAGCAATTTTTGTTCTGTCCTTTTTTCCAACCCCTTCTGGAATCCAACCCCCTCCTTTTTTCCTTTTGCAACACATATTTTGTTAAACTCTGGGTGTTGCTTCATTTCAGTACAGCATATCTGTCTGGGATATTTCTGTTAATCTGTTCCCTATGTCATATACTGCAGGACACTACAGCTTTCTGTGAGGCATTTTCCAAAGTTCACACTCTATTATTTCTTTATTGGCTTAGTACTGCACTAGAAGGAAACTTTAGTGGGTCAATCTAAATGTTCTCAAGAGGAACCTGAGCGTTGACAGCTGTTACCAAGTCCTTTAACATAAAGAACTTTTGCCAAAGCATTTTCCCCAGCTCCTTATGTCACAATAAGGCATTTTTAACATGAAGATGTTTAACTCTTACCCTTATTTGAATATTCTGTTATGCTAATTCTGCTTTTAATTGTTGTTTCAATTGCTGTTTATGCTGCTATTACTGGCTTGCTGCTTTTGCTGATAATTAATGTGATTTATTCCAG
This sequence comes from Sphaerodactylus townsendi, assembly GCF_021028975.2. NCBI lineage: Eukaryota > Metazoa > Chordata > Lepidosauria > Squamata > Sphaerodactylidae > Sphaerodactylus > Sphaerodactylus townsendi. The sequence continues at coordinate 71,588,056 of NC_059431.1, read as the reverse complement.
CTTTTCTTCTATTTTGGAATTTGAGAATTTGTCCCAAGTGTTTAACATGTTTGGTACATAAATGCTTTAAATGAAACCATGTGTGACTGAATCAGCAACAGTGGTGGCAGTCCTATGGAAACAGCATCCTTCTACTCACGACGACTCAGTGCGTTAAGCTAGCCTTGCCTCCATATGATCATCAGGTTGTCTGCACAGTGAGAATGCATGATCAAGTGCCCACATGTATGCTCTGCCCCTTCCTGTGATGAGAAATGCTGCTTTCTGAAGGTTGTTGATCAAAGGTAGGAAAATGTGCATGCAGATACTTCCTCCTTTTGTATGTGCCATGCTCATTAGTGGGAGATCACAAAGAAGCAGGGATGGGACCAACTCACTGCCCACTCTCCTTCTGCACACATTTAGTCAACATGCAGAGGAGTCATATGTGCAGGGCTAGTGCCAATCTAGCTCACTTGTGTACCTAAACGCTCAGGAATACTCATGATAAGATCTATAGTATGTAGCTTTCAAGTCCAAATGCTGCAAAAAACATTTGCGGAACAGCTATTATACATACACTAGCAGTAAAGCCCATTTTAAAATGAAGTAAAATGAGCTCAAGAAAGGGGAGAGGGAGGCTGGGGAGGAGGACCCCTCCCTCTTACCCACCAGGAGAGTGCCTCCACCCCAGCCTGGCTTACCCAAGGCTGCTGATCCTCATCTTCACAAGGTAGGCCATGTATTTTGTTTGGAGAAGGCAGGGGAAGGGTGGTGGGCAATGGGAAGGGTGGCTTCCCACTCCCCCTCCTGCCAGCCCAGTGGGGGGAGGATAGAATGGGGAGTCTTGAAGGAGGAGGTGCAATGTGGGAGAGTGAAATGGGGAGGCTTGGGGCAGGGTAGAATGGAGTGGCTTGGGCTGAGCTGGCTAGGCAGCGGGTGACAAACCAATGCTGCACTGTGGCCCTGACTTGCTTTTTGGGGTGGGGAGAAGCTGTAATGGGGAGACTGGGGTGGGAGGAGGGTGGAATAGGGTTGTTTGGGCTGGCCCAGCAAGGCAGCAGACTGCAAACTGCCAGTGCCACATTGGCCGGCTTGCTTTTTGGGACGGAAGGAGGATGCAATAGGGAAGCTTGGGGCAGGAAGTTAAGAGACAGCAGGCAGGAGAATGGGAAGGCCAGTAGCAGGTTTGGCAGGGCAGTGGGCGGCAAGGCACTGCTTTCCCACAGGCCAGGCTTGCCTTTGGGGGGTTGATGGCTGGTGGGGGAATGGGGGGCTTTTAGTGGGCTCTGGCTTCGCAGGGAATTGGGGGGTGGGAGAGGGTGGACTTGGGAGTGGGGATGCTTGGGCCTGGCCAGCAGGGTAGTGGACAACAACCTGCTGCTGCCCCAGTCGCCTGGCTTGTTGTTTGGGGTGAGGGGAGGCTCTGGGATTGGGTGAAGGTGGGCTGGGAGTCGATGGAATGTCGCCCAATCAATAGGCATGCAAGACTCGATTTGTGAGTCTTGTGTGCCCATTGGTTGGGGGTTTGTCATTGGGACATTTCATCCCTTAGTGAATTATGTATAAGGACTTTTACTTCATCCTATCCTCCAAGAAAATAACAGTTGCATATACAGATTATCTCACTGTATCATTCACTACCTTCACCAGGATGGCTAGGCTGTATAAGCGAGTGTCTGGCCCAAAATCGCCCAGAAAGTTTCTTGGCTGAACGGAGATGTTAACCTTGGTTTCTCCATTCCTAAGCTTATTTGCTTAATTTATAATCTGCCTTTCTCTCCAATGAGGCCCAAACCAGATTGTATTATTCTCTTCTCCTTCATTTTATCCTCTCCACAATCCTGTAATGTAAACTAGGCTGAGATTGTTTGACCTGCCAAAGATCACCCAATGAGCTTCCACAGCAGACTGGTGATTTGGACCTGAGTTTGAGATTCAATTTTGATACCTTAAATGTTACACCATAAGGGCTATCCTGATACTAACTTTTTGTCTAGCTAATTTTTTCATTCCATACATACAAAATGTGGGGAAGGAAAATTGGAAAAAAACAAATTCATAAGGTTAAGAAAGCCTAGACAACTTCCCCAAAATCAAGAGAGTTGTAGCTATAGCTTGAAGTCTACTTTTTGTGTTAATTCTAGCTAATGAGACATTTCATTAAAAGAGAATGTTCATAAGCAAGTCAACGTTTCAGATTTTAGATGATGTCCTCTTCATTCCCTGCTCCAAGCTATAATAGTTAACCTCAACTGAATATTTAGAGCATAGCATCTTCTGGCATGTGACATAACAGTTAAGATGTATGGTCCCCTTTCATCATATTATAATGATCTTATGCAATTTGACACTCATGGAGGAAATTGGGAAGGGAAATTGAAAGATAAAGTTACAAACAATCAGGTTGTGAAGTTCCATGAAGTTCAGACAAGTGGAAGCAAGTGTATTACTGAAAGCAACAGGAGTTAGAGAGGACTTCTTATGACACTAATATGCTTAACCAGATTAGTCATATAAGAACACTAGGTTCATTACTTTTTTCAGCACTATGAGTATTGTTGGTGCTATATAATCAATATGTAATAATATTTAACATGAGGTGGTCTCTTGTTTCAGAATAGTCCAAAGAGCAGTTACCATTCTGTTTTTAGCATGCCTCATTCTTAAAGTAAATTATAACTGCAACATCACCACATGTAGACAACGCATGAAATGGCAGCAAAAACTATCATACCAATCCCACTATTCTGGATAATGTATGCAAAGACCCGGCACTTATGCTAGCCCAAAATATTGGAACACCTTTAAAAGTCGGGCAGCCTCTAAAGTAGATATATATATATATATATATATATATATATATATATATATATATATATATATATTTTTATATATATCTATTGGTATAAATAGCAGTGCAGAAACTGTCAGGTAACAGCCAGTGTATCAGAATTTCAAGAATGATACCAAACTAACATAAACTCCATGTTTCTTGCAGCTCTACTATTCTGATGTGCTTTCTCCTGCATTGTAGGAATGAGATAACTGCTGAGAAATTACAGGGGAGGCCAGAAAATTAATTTTACATCTTGCAAATAAGTTATGCATATGAAAAGACTCTGGGACATCTAATTATAAGGGTAACCCCAAACATAATTTAAAGCAACACATAACACGTAGTTATTTGAAATGGGAGCATGTGGTGATGAAGACTCAGGCTGAACTGAAATGTTCCCTCAGGAATCAAATGGAATTACATGTTGACATCAAAGGGGAATTTACTGGTTTACTACTTTAGAAGAAGTTTAAAGAAGTGGAGCTTTCATACCTGCCCACATACACATTGACCCCACACAGAAAAATCACAATAAACTTAGCAAGGGAGCTCAACAATATTTTCTATATTAATATATTAAAGTTTTGCTTAAGAAGGCAAATCAATCAATCAAGGCAAATTAGATGTAAAATGTGTAATCCATAATCACATACTTAAAGTGTGTATTTGACAACAAAGTTATGAGAAGCTGCAAATCCCTGGTGATTGCTAATGTGAGATTTATTTCATTTCACCTGTTCTCAAAGTACACAGAGATGTAAAGTAATTAAAGCAGGCTCGAGTAGTTACTATCCAAAACCAGAATATTGGGGGGAATTTTATCATAAAAGCTACAAAAGCTGTTTAACATAAAATATTCATTTTAATTATTCCAACAAAGTACTGCATTATTCAAAAATAAAATCACCATGTTCATTCTAAACTAGAAGATAAGTGGAAAGTAAGCCTACAGAGAAGGAAATGTGTGTGTTTGGACGATCAGCTATGGTAGTAATTAAAATGTTAACGTTAGCAGGAATATGGGTACTTACTGTGCCCGGATCTCTGTCTGTTCCCGCAGTAACCAAGAAATGCACAGACATGCCCGTTCAGACACAGAGGCAAGAACAGAAATAAAAAGGGGGGAAAAATTAGAACGCAAGCCGCGAACAGTTTTAAAATGGCTTTTATTTATATAAGTCATTGCACATACCTAATACAGTGATTTCCTGAAAATTACATTTTGTAAACATGATTTACAATTTAACCATACACAAAGCCTAGTTCTTTCCATGACAGAATAAATTACTTTTGTCAAAAATTATTCAAGTGCAATTTTGCCCAATATTTAAGTGTCCTAAACAAATCTACAAAACAGATGTAAATACTCTAAGCCTTTCATTTCAAACATGTTTGCCTCAAAATTTGCCTCTTCATTTTTCTACCCTTCCCACCCAGTCTCACTTCCATTAAACAGTCTTTTTTTAAAAGAGAAAAAAATTACTATGTATTCTGTTTAATAATTTTCAACAAAGTTGTGCAGACCATTGAGGTTACACTTAAGCATCTGTCAAAATGCCCTGCATTTCATAAAAGCAGGAGACACTATTAGTGATCTCCAAGCAAAGATACTGAAAAAAATTCAAGTTGAATTTTGCTTCAGTGGTTTAAATGCAGAACACTACTGTTAACATTTGGCAATCAGTTTGTTCTTGGCTTTCGCTCTACAGAGCTCAGTTTCTTTAGAGATGCCTGTAACTTGTGGCAATGTGCATACACTCATTTGATAATGTCCTAATCAGGCTTTCCATGCCTCTCACCTCTGTGGTGGTCTGCATCATGGTGCTTCTTGTCATCTTTTATTGCCAAGTGAGATTGCCCACCCAGAGCACTTGAAAGGGCAAGGAGGCCAGCGCTGCTCCCAAGGGGCGGAATCCCAGGAGGCTGAAGTCCTGATGGATGCGGCGTTAGAGGCACTGGAGGTCCATGGCCATGTGAGAGGTGCTGAGCCTGCAACTGCTGTTGCTGTCATTTGGGAAGGAACATCCAAGCAGAGGCAGCACATGCAGCAAGCCGTTTGAGGTGAGGAAAGAAAAGAAACAAGGACTGGTTAGTCTTCTAAACTGTTTTCAAAGCAAATGGAACAAAATATTGCTTCCTACTCTACTTAAAACTTACCCCCCCCCCTAATCACCTTGTACTAGATTTCACAACTGCCAGAATATTTCCTCAGATTATTGATCCTCCTTTGTATTACAGAGCTGAGCCTTGCAATTTAAATCCACTGCCCGACTAACTGGAGATTTGCACAGTCTAGACTCTTTAAAGACATCTGGCAGCTCTCCAAATCTACTTCCATATTAACAGAATTAGCACAGACAAGACTACAGTTTACCCCTGCCTCCGCAACCCTCCAAAGGCCTATGTTTACAACTGCTTTGATTAAAGACAAAATGGACTGAAGAGTCTACCAAAAAATAAGGTTTCTCCTTTTATTAGGAGTATATTAAGCACCAAAGAGTCAACTTTGTGCTCCAAAAGCTAGACGTTTGAATTTAGGTGCTACGAGGGAGCCACTGATAAATATTGTTTTCACCATTCCTTTCCCTCTCACATAAATTCATGCTTTTCTTTAAAACTGACAGGACACAGACCAACAGCTGATCTGTATGAAAAATTCATTGTGATTATAATATGATGCATTAATCAAGTTTCTGGGGGAGGGGAGATTTAATTTCATAAACTGCATAACTATCCTCTAAAACCACAGAGTAAATAAATCTTATTTTCACCCCAGTACTTCCCCTTACTTGCATCCCACATCACTCCCAAAGGCCTCCTGGTGATCAGGAATAGCTCTTCAGAATTTGCCCTTTCCTGTTCTTGCTTTTGGGGATTGGGGAGCACTCCTAAAGAGCAAAGAATTCTCACACTTCTGGGAAGGGGTGAGTTTCCACTGATTCCCCCTTCTCACTACAGCCCCTGTGCCACGCCCAATATTGTGCTTTCAGGACATTTTTTCAGGGGCCCAGTGGCAAAGACACTTCCTGGGAACTCTGGTATTTGTTGGCTAGATGCTATCTAACACACACTTTACTTAATTAAAATATAAATGTAAAAAGAATACAAAAACTCAGATATGTTTAACTGAAATATTTATACTGCTATTCAATAATGGTAGCTTACAGACAAAAAAAACCCCAAGACAAAGCTACTCAACAGCCCTTGGACTTTTGACTAGCAGCAGGGAGAAATTTAAGTAGGAGGTTTTTTTTCCTGGCAGAGGGAAGAGTATGTCCCTGTCTTCATATGCTCCAGGGAACAACAGCCATTCTGTATCACTGACATCTTGTTCTTTTCATTCAAGGTCAGATCAACTTGCTGGAATAAGTAACTTATTAAGGGTCCATCTGGAAAGTAAGACATGATGTGTACAAGGCCACAACTCATTAGCAACATGTCTAACCTATGGCTGACAAAGTACTAATTTCATTCAGAACTTTTCTAAATAGCAGCCTATGTTCCAAAACAATCAAGCACATAATTGCATCCAGGACAAGATCACCGGTCCTATAACTACTTGGACAATGTGAGATATGAATCAACAGCTATGATATTGGTAACATGCAGTGCTATTTGTAATGAGTGAGATCAAAAGAACTGTGTGCAATGTTCCATATGAACACTGGTGCAGAAGAGATGCGGCTTAGTGATAAACATCTGCTTTGCATGCAGAAGGTTCCATGTATCTCAGACTGTAGGTGATGTAAAAGACCTCTACTTGACACCCTAACATGCCACTGCCAGTCTGACTAGTACTGACCCTGATGGACCACAGTTCTGATTCAACAGAAGGCAGCTTCATGTGCACTTTTCCAGCGTATATTACCCTCAACTTCCCCCAAGTTGGGGGGATGACAAGAATAAATTCAAAGCACTATAAAAAGGAATTGACTTGGAAAGTAAGATCAGCATGTACACCCAACATAAGCAGAAGCACTATCTGTTGCTCAGTAGGGCTGCCTGGATCCTGGCTGAAGTTACCATATAAATGTGATGCAAATTATCCTCAGAAGAAAACATGTGCATACTCATCCTTTTACATGATTCACAGCAACTATCACATTATACCATTATCACAATATGCTACTTCAAATAATTAATGCCTGCCCAATTCTGAAGGTTCTGTAATAGAAAGGTACTTGGTTTTATCACAGTATTCTAGGAGTGCTCATTAGCACTTAATTAAAAGCTAGACAGCAGTCATGAGGAATGGTGTCATATCATTAATATTTTTAGAGAGCCAGGCCTAGGTTCAGAAGCAAAATCTAGAGTGGTACACGTGCAATCTTAGGAGATAATGCACACTATTTTCCTTCTGTGAAGAAATTTAGGAGGTAAACTGGTCTGCCTTCTTATGCACATGCAGAAGCCAAGTAAGAAAAAAAATCTGAACCACAACTGGGATATCATCTGTGTATTTTAAAATGTTTATTGTTCATCAGAATTGTCCTACTTGCACAATCTCCTAGTTTGTTTTTTCTATAGAGTTCCGATCCAGAAATATTCACACGAAATAGCAACATTACACATTACTAATGCATAAAGAAGAAAACTGCATATGGTAGCACTGTAGAGAACATCCATTCACATGTACATAAAAAGACAGTTGGGAAGACTTGTACACAAAACCTGGGCAGGAGTGCCAGAGCTACAATGGCATGTGAATCTACATATGTGTAAATATCTATAAAGTTCTTCTACATTGGCAGTAATTGTTTGGTTACAACCAAACTTATAAGCACACTGAGAGAATGTCTTCCCTTTCCTTCTCATAAAGAGGAATCCACTTTACCACCAAAAAGTGAAGCATTCCAAGTATAGCCTAGTTTTACAGATACTTCATAGCATTTCAGCTATTACTGTGGAGAAATTAAAAAAACTGATTGACAAAGCTGAGCTACCATCAAGACTGAAGAATGAGAGTATACAACTAATGTTTGCACCACTTAACAATGGCTCACAAAAAGGCAACAAATAAGTGGAGGATCAAGACAAATTTCATTGTTCAATTTTTTACCTATGTAGTTTTTGAAACCTACACAAAATGGTGACTTTGACAGCCTGAAGAGAGGTGAGAAGTCCATTTCAGTGTCAACTGAAAAACTTGAATCCCAACCAAAAATCACTCCAAATTTCTCTTTTAAAGATTTTTTTAAAAATGAGCCTAATCATTCTTATAATAAATAAAAAGGGAATTACGATACAAAAATGCTGGGATATGTCAGCAAAAGTAGAGATAAAAAGCAGACATGTCAGTCCAGATCCCATTTTTCTTAATTTAGAAGATAAAATACAATTTCTAAGATTCTTAATAAAGCATTTTCAGAAGAGATAATATAGTCTCACTGCAATCTAACAAGAGAGCTTCAGGGACATTAGGTGTGGCTACTGAATATAAAACCAGTTATATGAACTGATCATGACTTTATTATTAAACAACCTAATTCAATTCCTCTGAATGTGTGATGTAAGACACTTCTGACACTTCCCAAAGAATATCTGTTTCAAACTGTGTTCTGCTTATTCTTGGATTTATTCTGGGCATGAAGCTATTTATCTGTTCTCAAGGTTGAAATAGTGAGAACCACGCTGAAACAGGAAAAAAATAATACATGAAAACTAAAAATCAAATACTCTGGCCTACTTTGTTCAAGATTCTATGCCATTAATGTCAAAGTCTACAAGACAGGTTTCAGTATTGTATATTCACTACCATAAAGGCCTTACGCGGCCTGGGACCTCCGTACCTGCGGGACCGTCTTACCCCATATGTCCCAAATAGGCCTCTGCGTTCAGCAGAGGCCAACTTACTGGTGATCCCTAGCCCCTCGATGATACGGCTGGCCTCCACCCGGGCCAGAGCCTTTACAGCTCTGGCCCCTGCCTGGTGGAACGCTCTTCCATCAGCTGTCCGGGCCCTGCGGGATCTTGCTGAGTTCCGCAGGGCCTGTAAGACTGAGCTGTTCCACCGGGCCTTTGGGGAGACCAGCCGTTGATAAGGGGCCCCCCCTCCTCCTCTTCTCCCTCCGTTATGACATCATGGAGATCCTGCCACCCCTTCCAATTGGGGTTTATGGGAATTAGGAGAGGGCGCCATCCTGAGTTAATTAATGCTGCATTTTAAATAGGGAAGGGTTTATTTTTATTCTTATTAGAGCTGTTTTAATCTATATTTATTGTATTTAAAATGTTGTTGTGCTCTATCCATGTTGTACACCGCCCTGAGCCCTTCGGGGGAGGGCGGTTTATAAACCCAAATAATAAATAAATAAATAAATAAAGCAAGCAAGCAAGCAAGCAATTATGAAGATACAGTGTCTGGGCAAAGATCACCACTTAACATCTTACTACCTCTCTTGCCAGGTGTTCTGACTCGCTGTCCTCTAGTTTTGAACATATCTATTGAATTGTGAGCTCTTGGGATTATTATGAGATGGAAGAGCTTTTAATAATTCCATTGTCATGCATATATCATGGTTTAGTAAAGTTTAAACAATTAAAGACACCATTCAATGCTGAGGGACCTAGCAGAATAGTCCATTTCTGAAGGATAACAGAACCAATTGATTTTCTAGTGGCTCTGCAGGAGTTGTCATCTGACAAGCTGGTACACCTGTCAAAGACATCTGAAATGAGGACCTTGCACCTATAATGGTTGCTTTCAAGCAACCTCTCCCTCCTACGGAATATCAGGAAACAATGAAACAGGAACAACGGCTATCCTGTGGTGGCAGTGACAAAGAAACATAACTTTTTCACTACCATTGCATCCACTGAAAAATAGTATTTAACAGAGCCTGTTAAACAATGAGCCTCAGCAATTGGTGATCTTTTGGAAACTTGCTGTGATGAATTTGCAACGCACTTTAAAAGATAAAACTGATCTTATCTGACCGAGCTTAGATTTCACATGGTAATTTAAATTTATTCCCTGAGTTTTCTGCTCATCCATGTTCCTATTAAACTTCTTGAAATTGTGTAGCCTGATGATATTGTCAGGCTATTTGGAGAGGTGAGGCCAGTGCGTGTGTTCTCAACTATTGCCCTTCATGGCTAATTAAACCAAACATTGGAGTATGTTAGTCCTTACTAAGGGAGGCATCGAAAACCATAACACTTCTGAAAGAAAGAACTTTTGATCGTCTGAGATCTGCACAACTATAATCTAGTATCTAATTTACCTTAAGTGAGCTAGCTATTTAAGAGAGTAATACTCTCTCTTGACTCCCAAACAATTAAACATCTATATGAAACTGTAAGAGGAGCTCTGCTGCCTGAGAAATAGACTGTGGAGGGAGCCAAGAGAACCAGCTTAATCTGATTCACTAGCTCAGGGGTCGGGAACCCGGGGGCTCGCGAGCCGCAAACGGCTCCTGACTACTTGCAGTGTGGCTCCTGGCGTGGCTGCCCCTTCTTGGGGCCTCGCGTTGGCTCACAAGGCTTGTCTCCGCACTGTTTAGATCTCTACTCGGCTCCTCCCCTCCTCTCCTCTCCACTGGAAGGACGTTTTGCCTCCCCTCTCTCCCCTCCCCTGTGCCGGAAGAACATTTTGTGCATGCTTTACTTACCGGAAGAATGCTGAACCTTTTGCACGTGCATTACTGCACCGCTCGCCCGCCTCATGCCCTTCCACCCATCTTGCGCCGCCAACCCCCACACCCCGCCATGGTCATTCATGTGCACTCGCCATGGCCATTCATGTGCAGCCCTCTTGTGAGAGGAGAGGGAGAGAAGCAGAGGACAGAGAACGGAGCAAGAGAGAGAGAAAAGCAGAGGTGAGAGAATGGAGCGAGAGAGAGAGAGAGAGAGAGAAGCAGAGGAAAGAGAACGGAGCAAGAGAGAGAGAGAAGCAGAGGCGAGAGAATGGAGCAAGAGAGAGAGAGAGAGAAGCAGAGGAAAGAGAACGGAGCAAGAGAGAAGCAGAGGCGAGGGAACGGAGCAAGAGAGAGAAGCAGGGGCAAGAGTATGGAGCAAGAGAGAGAGAGAGAAGGGGAGGAGATGGGGAAGAGTCTCAGGGGAAAGAACGACCCCCCCCCCCGGCACAAGCCAGGGACCCTAGCCTGGCTGGGAGTGGGAGGAAAAGGAAGTGAAGAGAGTGGGGGGTTAGGACAAGGAGTCTGCCTAGCTTCAACCTGTGGCTGAGGGCTTTAAAGAAGGCTAGGCCCCCTACTACCAGGGCCTCAGACAGGGAGACCAACACCCTGGAAAGGGAAGGAGGGAAGGTGCAAGCCCCCACACAGCACCCCGGGGTGGCAACATGCCACACCTGGAAAGACACTTTGTGTGGAGCTGGTTTCCCTGCTTGTTTTGCTGCTAAATTCTTTTCGGTGTTAATTAGCTTGAGCTGTTTAACTTGGTGATTTTCCAGAGTGGAACACCACAGGAAATATCTGAGTTTAGCCTGGGATCCTGTCTGGGATTTGGGTGGTGGGGATGCCCCAGGACTGCAAATTAAACTCCAGAGACAGCCAGCAAGGGGGGGGGGGGTATTGGAAATCAAGGACAAATTCAAAAAGAAGCAATCTTTTTGGCATATGTGCCACACTTGTGCCTAGCAATTACAGACCAACCTGGAGCAGCAATCAGGAATTGCCACCAAAAGAGACAGGCACCGCAGAACATGGAAGGGTGGGAATCACTCGCCTTACCCCCTCCCCCCTTTGAAGAAGGATGCCAGGCTGGGGACCAGCCAACCAGAGGAAAGGGAGGGATGAAACCTCTGGCCACACACAGCCAGGTGGAGGAAGGGGAGCTCCACAGCATAGTTGAAGAAAAATCTACTAAATATAGTTTTTGATTAAGATACATTATAGCTCACAAACATTGCATAATGGAATAGGGCTTATTAATTTGTGATAAGCATCACTCCAACATATCTCTGTATTGCTTAAGAAAAAGGTTTGTCAGTGAGTTCCAGAGATTTATTCATTCTTACGGGCTCAATTTCATGCTGTCTCAGAAGTGTCTGTAAAAATTATTTAAATCAGTGGTCCCATTCCACAATGTGCCCCCCATGCCTTTCAGCAAAGTAGATGGGGGACGTTGTAAAGGCAGGACCTGTGACAGTTTTCAATACAGATGAAGATGATGATTTTGGATTTATACCCCACCTTTATCTCCTGTAAGGAGACTCCTAAGGTGGCTTACAAACCCCTTTCCTTCCTTCTTTTCCACAACAGACACCTGATGAGGTAACAAGGGGTGTGGCAGGAGAAAGTGCACTGCGAAATGAGCAGGCCTTGAATAATGGCAGCCTTTCTGGGTCCTGAGATTTTATCAGGTGTTGCATTTTCAAGTGTCTCTTCAGCCATAATGACTAGCATGAGTCCTTTAAAAGCACCCCCCCCCAAAAAAAAACCTTCCCAGAACGAAACAGAATTAGGCAGCCAATGACTTTCCCCATCTCCATTATTATATTCATATTTATAAAATATATTTATTTTGCACGCACTCAGTGCTCAAAAACCATGGGGAGGATGGGTGTGTGTATGTCTTTCTCTGTGTATGTGCAGCCCATGCATGATGTGAAAGACACTGCTTTCATAAGCTATACACTATAATTGGTAAAAAACAATATATACAGTGTTATCTTCATTTTAAATGTCAAAAAGTATTTACGGCTCCATGTGTTTTCTTTTTCATGGAAAACGGGTCCAAATGGCTCTTTGGGTGTTAAAGGTTGCTGACCCCTGCACTAGCTGCAAGTAACTACTGGAAAAGACAGATGTGTCTACAACTTAGTAGTACCCAGGCCACATACAGCTGTCCTACACTATTTGGTAAAGTTTTCAACAATATCGGGAAACTTCAGCTGGTTCAAACCACAGCTGGAACATTTACTTGTGGAGATTTCAGTAGTGATCATGTTCCTTAACCAAAAAGTAGCATCAAACTTATCTAGAAAAATATATTAAGGATCTGTTTATTATTTATATACTGCTCTAAGGGCCCAATCCAGATAGGTGTGCGGTGAACTGGCCAGTGGGAGGTGGAGGGCCACGCCAGGATGCTTGCCACCCCACCAGTGTAAGGCTCTGTGGCAGCCACCCCCAGAAGGATGCCCAGGAGCAGAAAGGAAACAACATCATAAAAAGTGGTTTACACAGTTTAACTGACTAATGATTCAAATCATAACTTCAATCGATTTTATTTAAATCAAATCCACCCTGCTTTTTGAATGATATATTTTTGATAATTTAAGCCATGACTTTTTATATCCCTAAACATAATTCAGGCTAGTCTGGGCCATCCACAGTGCATTTTTAAATTTATATCTCAAATTTAGTTCTGCCTGCCCCTTCCATCTTATTTTCATTAACTGTCCCCATATATCAAATGGGTTATCTCTTGGCTAAGCTGGATGCTTTCCCCCTTATTGTTCTGGGAGGTAGAATCTGGTAGGTAGATTCTGAGTACCACCCTGTTCGGATAGATTATGTGCATATGGTTTATCTCATTTTTTTTGACAGTGTGTTGGGTTACTTCTTTAAGTGATCTTTGGATACAACTGGTGATACGTTTCCAATGCTTTCTTGTTTCTATGTATTCCTGCTAGATGATACCAATTTTGGTATTACTTTGATTATAGCTAATTTTTTAGCAGCAGTGGCTTCTTCCATATGAGTTCTGCCTGCTTCACAAGTTTGGTCTCTAAAAAATAAAATAATGTTATTTGAAATCTTGGTCAAAGTTTTAACTAACAAAAGATACTGAATAAGAAGTTGAAAACAATACATCTTGATCCCTATGTACCTTTACAATAATTAAAAGCTTTATCCCCACAATCCTAAAAAAAGGATTTTCTCATTTGGCTCAAAATATATTATAGCTGAGGTGTCCAAGAGCTACACAACAGAAAAAATAAGCTGTTTTAGTATTACTGTTTCCATTAAATTTTCTTTGCATCCATTTTTCAATTTTACAACAAAATATATAATCTTGTTATTTATAGGCTTTCTAAAGATTAACTACATGTTCATAATAAACTCTCAAGAGGTTAACCTCATCCTCTTAAACTTTACACACTATAATCTCAAAGATAGGTGGCAACCACAGCCAAGAAGAGGAAAAATAATCCAGCATTTTGCTAATCCTTTAGTCAATCACCTCATGCAATGATGGAAAGCCCTTTGGAGGCTGACAATTCAATCTGTCTCAAAAGTACTGTCAATCCAAGAGACACAGGTCGCAGAACCATTAGGAGCACACCTCAGGTGAGGAACCTGACACCTACAGAGTATTAAACTCCCTATGATCACGCTAAACCTCACAGATTGACTGTTACTTGTGAATGTGCCATTTGTGGACTTTAAATATGTTTTTACAATTGATTTTTCAAAAATCTTCCATTTTGTACCAATTTTGTCAAGAAATTTTACTGGTGATCATGGAAGACTAATTATAACTGCCTTTAAATTTCCCAACATGCCCAACTAAACACTTTTAATTTTCCAGTCTGTTGCTTAACTTCCTTCTCCAATCCCTTCAAATTCGACCAAGATAATCCATTTAAATCCTTCATGGCATAATCTGGATTCCCTCAACTCCAGTGCAAAATATACCATACCATTTAGATATGGAGAGAGCCTATCTCATTTTATTTTTAAAATGATTATCTTGCAAATTCACTTCCTCATTTAATTTTATCTAAAATTGAAGACACATTATTAAAGCTTAATAGAAAAGTCTATTCAAAAATTAGATCATGCATCCTTTTCACCCCATTTCTCAATTGATCATACACATAGTTTCAGTTATCTTTTGCACAGTAGTAACTATCAAATTGCATAGCATCATAATTGTACTGTTTGGCTAAAACCAATATACAGAAACAGATGTCCTGCCTACAGCTTCTCCTTGGTAATGAGACTTCTTTGTTCCTTCCTCCGATATCAATTTCCTCCTTGCATATTACTTGCTTGCCTTTTTCAGAGATGGTGTGCTTTATTTCAAAACATACCTATATTTCAACAACTTTTCATTTTTTGCTAATAAGAGGTTTACCATCCCCCTGCTCTTCCCTTCTCAATTCAAATGGGGACACCACTTCTGCCTTGGCTTTAGTACCTAATTCTCCATTCAAGCTGGCACAAATTAGAAACAATTAGCGTTCATCCAATATTAAACATCATGGCCTTTATTTTGGGGGGGGGGGGGGGCAGAGGATCAAACTATTTGCAGAGCACCTGTCAGGAATATGCTCAACATCCCTCTCAAATAGTCTTCTCTTCCATCCCCCCTCTGCTGTTCCTACATTTATGGTTCAGAAATATCTTTAAGACTTTTAAGCCATTGGCTACTCGATTGTGTTTCTGATGTTGGAGAATGCATCAGCTTATTTGCATTTTAAAAAGAGTTCTTTCATACTCACAATAGTCTGAACCGTTAAATTGCTATTTCTTTTATTACCTTGAAAGACACTGTGGTTTAAGAGCATGGCTTCCACTACTGTTCTTTACACTA
This sequence comes from Sphaerodactylus townsendi, assembly GCF_021028975.2. Taxonomy (NCBI): domain Eukaryota; kingdom Metazoa; phylum Chordata; class Lepidosauria; order Squamata; family Sphaerodactylidae; genus Sphaerodactylus; species Sphaerodactylus townsendi. The sequence continues at coordinate 71,572,734 of NC_059431.1, read as the reverse complement.
AGTTGGACCCTCTGAACAATACTGACAGCTGCTATCAAACTGGGCTGCATTTACTTTCTGCGCAGCTGCTGCTTGTAGGAAGCGACAGGCTCCTGATGCCTCCTCCCCTCTGGGGAGACAGGCTGACACAGTGCATGTTCAGTGAAGGGGAGCAAAGGTCCACTGAATTGTCAGCCCGATTTTATGCTACTCCAATTTTCCAGAGTGCACACAATCCCTTTCAAACAAAATCAAGCATATGTCAGAGCATGAAACTTATTGTGCAGCACAGGATAATTATTGATGTATACAAATGTACAAAGGGGAAGAGAATATCTTATTGGATCAAACTTCTTGGTAGGAGTAGTGAAGTTTGCAGCGCACACAACTGTTTTTCAGGCTGTAATAGAACTGTCAGAGCAACTATACCAGAATCCTCAAGATTGGGGAAGTAGCTGGGCTTGTTTGGCTGAGCTCAAAGGTGATTTATATGCTAAGTATATATAACTTCTTAATACCTGAAGTATTGTGACACAGGCAAAAACACATCTTCTGAAGATTTTTTGAAAAGAAGCAATACAAATTTTTTCAGTTCATTATGTTAGTTCAATTGAATTAATGAGTGTACAGGTAAGAAATTATATGATGGAAAATTGATAAGAGTAAATAAATTACACAAGTGGAGGAGAAGAGAATACAATCAATCAAACATTAACAAATAGTATGATGGATCTGTAAGATAGGGGCACAGTGCGATTTGAATTCAACCATATGAACTTGTTTAAGAAATTTTTCATGGAATATGTTGTCCTGGGTTAGAGTTACAAGCTGCCAAGAAAGGTCAGGCAGAGATGATAGAACAGTGTGCTCCTTGAACTTTACTGGTCTAATGTTAAAGATTTTAATTAAAATTTTGTTTTCATTGTTCAGAGTGTTGGCCAAGAAGTTCAGCAGGTATATCTGAAATCTCTTAAAAGAAGACAGGCCTGTTAACTGAAGCTGTTTGTCTTGCAGTCGGTGATGCCTACATCCATACCCACAGACCATGTGAACTTTAGAGCTGAACTTTCAAATTAAGAATTTATGAGATAAGCAAAAGGGTTGTGAAAGCAGCAAAGAAAGAGAGGTTTAATTACTCTTTTTTAAAATGGTTGATTGGATGTGAGGGGGGACGGACACACAAGGGTCTGGTTCAAAAAGGGGGTCTGTTTATGCAAAGCCAATCTGTCAAGTGTAATAAAGCAGCCTGAATAAAACTTAAGCTGAAAATCCACCAACGCTCCCCATCGCAGGGAGGAATGGCTATTAAAAGGAAATGAAGGTCACCCTCCCAGTTTATTTCACCTAATTGACTGCCAATAGCTTACTACAGGCAAAGCGACAGCAGATCTACAATTCAGAAACTGATAAAAGGAGAGTTTCCAAGCTGAGGCTCATTCTTTTAATCCTCCCTTGTTCTTATGTCCCCCCCCCCCAGCTCCAGTTGGGATGTAATTTTAAGCACAGATGGATTAACTGGTTCCATTGTCTGTAGACGTCATTGGACTATGGCACTGTTAATCCATATAGCAGCATGTCTAATTATCATTACAAAGTGTCTGAGGAACTATAAAGACCAGCAGGGCATCTTCTCACAAGCAATTAACATAAATTGATAAATGAGTCTGCTCAAGGCACTGGCATATGAATAAAATCAGGAAAAAGAAGACCACTCTTGTTTCCAGCTCCTTCTAGTTAATGTGGAAGGGAAGGAACCACAAGTGATATTCTAGGCAGCATGGCACTGGGACATGAGAAATAAACCCATGCAGTGGAAGGTATGGCTGGGGCATGGAGCTCAGCAATGCAAAACAAATTACTTCTGACTGACAACCACTTACAAAACATACACCATGAATTCATCTTTGCATTTTACATTCAAATGTCATCATAAGCCACATTCCATAAACCATGATTTTACGAACTCCAATTCAACATAATGTCTGAATGCAGGCTAGTTAACAAATACTAAACTGGGATTCTGTACCACAGTGTATACCTGGCTTGTCAACTGCAGTTTGTCATAGTATATGATTGCAGAAATCTGTTCACAGTGTAATCCTTAGTCACAAAAGAATAAATCAACAGAAAACCTGGCTGCTGCAGTTGTAGCCACAATGCTTTCTAAGGATATTTCCTAGTGCTTTCTTCTACCTTTGCCCCATTACTACCTGCTTGTGATAATGAGACAAGCAGGAACATGGATTAGAGACTTTAGCTTTCTGCAAATTTAGAAGGCAACTAACTAAATATAGAGATAACTGTTTCAGAGTACAATTTAGGGAATACATTAAATTGGCTACACAGAAAAGGTGAAGAGAATGGGGCAATGACTATTCTTGGCAGCAGCAATGTGGAAGAGGCTTGGCTTCTGGGCTTCTTCTGTCTGCCAGTCCTTTTCCTTGCATTTCTGTTGACCAATATGTACATGTAGTAAGGCTCTGTCCATGCCCTAACAATGCAAGTGAGCTTGGTATTGCATTTATTGACTCCATTCATGACTAGAAAAGAAGGCAAGTAACTGAGAATTGCAAACAAACTGCGATCTGCTGTATACCTCTGGAAATCTAGTCAGGGCTTGTATCAAAAATCCCAAAGTTAAATTAGACACTTCATTGTGGCATCCCTAATTGCAGCCTGGAGCCACTTAGGATAGTTGCTTGCTTCTTTGAAATAAATACTACAGTACAAGAACTTATCAAAGGATAAAGATTCTATGAGTAGTAGTTAATAAAAACAGAAACACAAAAAATATAGTTCTGAAGTGCAAGTGTAATAAGCTGATGCTATCTTACAAACTAAGCTTTTAGCAATTCTATCAGTCCTAAAATACACAGGCAACAAGAAAAATCATGCTTCAAAACCAATCAAATGTTATCAAATATCAAAACATTGCTTAAATACATAAAACTATAAAAACAATAAGAAAGGAAAGCTGGTTATACACACTGTAGGAGGTAGACCTGGAAGGCCACGTACCCCGATGATGGCATTCAGCTCAGCCATGGTCACTTGTTTGGCACGTTCTACTGCTTGAGCCACTTGCTGTTGATGCTGGAAAAAGAGAATGTGAGCACACACCATCACTGCCACATAAACTAAGTGGGAGACATGATGTTTTATTGAAGGCAGAAATATTTCAATACCATCTTGAAAGTTAATAAAAATCCTCTGTGGAAATTCAGAAAGGATGTAACTTACATTTTCAGTACAGGCAGTCATTTTTTCAAATACAGATTTTGTACTACTCTCCAATGACAAAAATTACTTCTGAATATGGGTGCATTCTTACGGCCCACATATTTCCCTCATTCACTATACACAAACCAATGGTTGAATGTCAACATGCAATGAGTCAGAATTTTACAATTTAGTTCTACAAGTTACACAACTTAAATCATTCACATTATGACGTCATTTCAAGAACAGTAGATTAGACCGTAGTCTACAGGCTGCTGAACCAGCAAAATAAACACTCAGAAACACAGGTCTAAAACACAATTTGAGCTACTAGACTGCTTTTCTAAGACAAACAACATTGTTTAGGCATAACGATATAAGCCAAGGCTGCAATGTTGATGATATCTACTGTTGAAATAAGACATAAAACAGCACTGCACACACAACTGGAAGACTGTGGTCCCACAGAGGAAAACTACATAATCCAACATTTCAGATATACGGTAATAAGGAGTCCTTTCATAGATCACAACTTGACAAACATCATTATAGCACAGTCCTATTTGACATACATGATCTCATTCTGATGCATAACTGTGATGGGACACATTTCACAACACCTTGTGTCTGACTTCACTTGCAACCATGCTTTACAAATGCCACTCAAAAGTTTAGAGTGGTAATATTAAATGCCTCCAATTTTATTTACACAGAATTTAACAAATGGCTAGACTAACAGCTGCCAAGCTAATACTGGCATTAAATCTTGATAGTCTTTACAAGTCTGCCTTCCTCCTGCCTCGGAAAACATAATTTTGTGGTTGAGCTACTCTGCCAGTTACAACTCTCATATGCTAGACTAAATTAACAGAGGGCTTGCATACTTCAACTATAACAGATGTTCCTCACACTTGTGAATTTTGATACAATTAACATCTGTAAACTAGCTAATTTACAAAGATGCAATAATTTCAATTTAAGCAAGTGAAACCCATACTTACTTCTTGTGACAAAAATGGGATCACTTGTGCACAGATTGTATTCAGTCTCTTGGCAATTTCCGTCTATAAAAGGCAGGAAATGTTTGGATTAAGACATGCCATTTTATATCAACCAGTTTACAGAATCATATGAAATACAAACTTTACAAAAAATGTAGTCCAAAACATTCAATATATATTGAACCATATACATAAGGTTAGAGATTTTATTAGTATTTTTAATATTAATTAGAACAGAATTTGGTCTGCTGAAAGACATCCCTTGTATCTACATCTCTACATGAATTAGAACACAAATGTGTTCTTCATAAGCAGCTTATTAGCAAGTAAAGCACTGGTTAAAATCCCACTAAAGCCTTTAAATCTTTTTTCCTCAAGACACTAGGCCTCATTACATGAAAAGGTTTGGTACACAGCAGCTTCAGGTGTTTATTATAGTGGACAGAAGATACAATCCAAACAATTAAATCAACTTGCATAAGGATATTTTACTAGAAACTTCCTACATTTTACGTTTCCTTGGGTCAATCTCTTCCCGCTCTCTTATCTCTCTCTCTCTCTCTCTCTCTCTCTCACACACACACACACACACACACAGAGAGAGAGAAACTATCTCACGGGATTATTGAAAAGATAAAATGGCAAAGGAGGAAAAGGTTCTAGTGGAGGACAGTAGGGTATAAATTTACAGTTCAGTTAAAGTGTTGAGAACCTCAGACATAGATTTAAAAAGCCTAGGTCTGTAGAGGAAGGAAGAGCACTGTATGGCTCATTCCGCACATGCAGAATAATGCACTTTCAAACTGCTTTCAGTGCTCTCTGAAGCTGTGCGGAATGGCAAAATCCACTTGCAAATAGTTGTGAAAGTGGTTTGAAAACGCATTATTTTGCATGTGCGGAAGGGGCCTAAGAAATGGCATGCATTATAAGCACCTCATGCTCCAGAAGAAGGGTCACAAAATCACCATTCTGTGATATCATTATCAGGCCTTACTTTTAGTACAGAGTCCTTCAAAACATGAGTTTATACCGTACCAAAAAAAAAGCAAATTGTTATGTGTAATACATTTTTTTTAAAAGGGCTCAGCAGTTTTTCTAGATCTTTGAAAAACTCACCATATTATTTAGACAGGCACCAAGACAGAAACACTGCTTGTGTTTTTTTCCCTAACTAAAGGTGAAACATATGCAAAGCGTCATGGTAGGCACTTTTCTGAACTGTATCTGATCAAAGTGCAAATGAAGGTCTCACATCTGGCCATTTCCCCAGGTCAAAAACCTTTTTACCACAGAAAACTAGAATGTCAAGGAGAAATATTATAGACTAAGCTTCTTCCTGCCACACTAATTTTCCACAACATATAACATAGCTCCCAGTTCAAATAATACTTGCATTCTGAAGGCTGTACTAATCTGTGAGAAGTGTGTGTTTGGTTGACAAGTACTGACTCAGTTTCTGTTTATGCAGATCACCTGAGAACTAGACAAATTACCTTGTTCCCTCAACCTTATTAAGCCCCACAGATTAAGGTTTCGGTTACCCCCCCCCCCTTTTGGAATGATGAAGCTTCAGTTGGTAGGAAAACCTTTGTATACAGGGCTGATACAAACATACAATAAGCTCAACATTCATATTATGGAGAGAGGGCAAAGATCCTGCTCCCTAAAATTTGCCATATTCCACTCCCTCAAATACTCTTAGGTCAGAATTCAACAACCTTCTAGAAAATTAACAGATCCACGAAAACATCAAGTCAATCAAAATACATTCATGCTTTACAGATGTGCTGCATAATACATTTATTAAATATTTGAAATGTCTGACAGCATCTAAAGTACTATTCATGTACTATTTGTGACTTTGGAGCTGTCACCACTTTGATGCACCTTATCGATATGATTTTTTGATCTGCAAACGGAGGACAGTTAAAACAATGGATGATTTTTTAAAAGTCCTTCCAGAAAGCAGACACATCAACACTAATTGCCCATGTTCTCTCTGGCTCACTAGCAAAATAGATTGCAGAGGTTGGAGCCCCATGTGAAAGCCCTTGTTTTTGTATGGCAGCTCTTCATGGAGCATCTCAAGTGCCCTTAATTGTTTATGTTCTTACTGCATGACCTCTTGAATGCATTCATTTTTAATAGCAGGCTTGAGTGTGGGGCCTATCAAGCAGTACGCAGCAACTCCAATCATTAATCCTTGCTATCGTGATGATGGTCTTTTGATTTATTTGCAAATGACAAGTCTGCCAGGGCCCCAGACTCAAGTGCTGCCCTCCCTTTTGAAGCATCATTAAAATTAACATGAAGGAATTCAGTTGCATTTTGCAAGATCAAGTTCAGCCTGCAATTGTATTGCCATTTTGTGGGGGCTTGTCATTGGGGGAGTCTATTAAGTTAAGTGTTTTGACTTAAACTATTGCCGAGCACAAGTGTTATATGTCATTTTGTCAAATTTCATTCCTGAAAGGCAAAAAAAAGGTTCAGGAATATTTTAAATAAGCAGCAGCAACAACAAAACTAACACCATCAATACTTGTGCTCAGAGTTTTATTATGCATTCTAGAAAAGCAACAGCAACATTTAAACTGATGTTTTAAATGGTGATTTTTTTTCTTCACAAGAAAGTAATAACAGATGAACTCTTCGCTAAATCTTCTTTTATTGGGTGACGGCTTTTAGAGGAGATTTAGAATAGTGTAAAGTGAAAAGATCCCTATACTGAAATTGGATTCTTCAGTAAATAAACTTACACTAGATATGCAGGATGCAAGGCCCATTTTCTAACTCTGGCTCCATCGCTAAGCATTTGCAGCCCTCAGGGAAATTACCATGCACTGATTAAGGCCCACAGCTTGCCTTAGCCAGGGCGGTGTATGTCGTTGCATCTGAAGTGTGCAGCTAATGCAAGCTTGGGAAAAGCATTGCTTAGCAGTAATAGGAAGAGAACAACACACACTGTATGGTTTTTCCCCACTATCACACTACATTGGCTCTTTATTGGTTCTTTCAGCCACCTGTATCCTTGCTTAACAAGTTCAGATAATAAAGACTCAAGAGAGAATGTACGTACTCTCCGTGGTTGCCTTCTTGAAGGTGTTGCTGGACGTTCACTTTCTCCCTAAAGAAACTTGTGTTCAAGTTCATCTGGAAGTTACTGACTGGATCCAGACAACGACAATTGCCCTCTTCCTGCTGCAGATACCCCTCATACAATTCCTGAGAGTCTCCTATGCCTCAACAGCAGTATTTTGTGGTGATCAGTGAGAGGGAGAAAGCAGGAAAGTTCAGTGCTTCTAATGGAAATTTCTTCAGGGATGCAACTCCATGACACCTGTAATTTCCTTCATAATGCTACTTTTCCTAAGCTTAAACACATATCCAACATTTGGGGGGGATAAGAATTTCCCCCCTCTACGGTGTAACCCTCAAAGTCTGCTAGTTTACAAGTCTGCAAGTCTATATAAGCCCCATGACCCCTATAATAAACTTTACAGGGATTGGAAAGGACTGCTGGGAAAAAGAGAAGGCAAGAAAAATTCCCTGACAGATTGCAGCTTCCAACCCTATAAAACGTGTTTGTAAAACACAGTGCAATTACATTTTTTTCTTATCCTTCTAATTCCTCTGGCCTGAACCACAAACATTCTTTTAAGGAATGGGAGGGTTTCTTTTGTAAAAAAAACCAACCCATGTTTGTTATTTGAATGAGAAAATGCAATTCCCCCCAGCTCACTCCTAAAACATTGTCTTTCCACTGAGAAGAATGGTAGCATAATAAAAAAAAAGTTTTAAAAAACTAATTCAACTTTCACTTTTACCGAGCTGCCCTGACACCAGCAGCAAAAATATACACAAACACCTACAGGGGAATTTCTTACAAGTAGAGAACCCCCAAGGACTTGCAGGACTTATTTCCCATTTCTTCTTCTTTCCCTGGGCTGGTAGCCCCACAGCCTCTCCCTTTTTCTTGCTCCCTTCTTTCCTTCTCACCAACCTACCTTTAGCTGCTTCCATGTCTTCAGCTTTTCCTCCTCCTGGCAGCCTCTACTGTGAAAATTACGGCCCACCTAAATGGTGGGGAACCTGCAAGGACGTTATGGGGGCACCTCATAAGAGTCAGCATGGAGTAGTCATTACGAGCAGTGGACCCTAATCTGGTGGTTTTCCCACTCTTACACATGAAGCTTGCTGGGTGATTTTAGGCTTATCACAGTTCTCTCAGGACTCTCTTAGCCCCACCTTCCTCACAAGGTATCTGTTGCGAGGAGGGAAAGGGAAGGAGTCTGTAAACCATTCTGATTCCTTATGGTTGAGGAAAGCAGAATAAAAATCTAAACCCTTTGTTTCCTCCCCACATGCCTTTCCCTAAACTATTTCTTCTTTTCCTCCTCCTGGAAACCTCCATATTTTCTCATTTTCTTGCTTCCCTTCCCCCCCACCCAATCTTGATCCTTTCTTGCCCCCATCTTCAGCTATATTTAGTATTTCATTTATAACCCTCCTTTATCCCAAAGCAGCTTGCATCATTCTCCTCTCCCCCATTTTACCATCGTGAGAACCCTGTGAAGTTAGACTGAAAATGTGACTGGCCCAAGATAACCCAGTGAGCCTCCTTGGCAGAGTGGTGATTTAAATTCAGAGCTCCTGGATCATAGCATGGTGTTGAACAACACCAAGAATCCAGACTGGGTGAGTCACGCAAGTTATTATGGGGGTTTTTGGCCCAGCTCCAAATAAATTCTCCTTCAAAGGCCAAAACAGGCCTAGAAAGGGCTCTGTCCCACCCTTTGCCTTTTTCTAACAGAAATCTTGAAGACTGCCAGTACTGTATGGTTACTTAAACACCACTGATATCATTCATTTCTTAAAGTTACAGATGCTGCTTCTATTATTTTGGGAGAGTTAACACTCCAATTTTGTTTTTCTTTTTTTACATTCAGGATTTTCCTGCAAACCAGAGCCATTTTCTTAGGCCTGTAGAAGGATTTGATGTTGTCTATTGATTGCTCCAGTCTCTGGATTTAAGTCTCCACAGATTTGGTCACAGAGAATTAGATAAACTGATGTTTAGATGAATATTTTTTGTGTGCGAGCATTTTTAAAAGTAAGTCTTTAACACTTAACTGTTCACATTCCTATGTGCTCAAATTGGATGGAAGGTGGGATAAAATACTTTAAATGTTTTAAAATATATCTTCTAAGTCAGCCAAATGTGAGGATAGTTGAATGGAAAAGACAGAAAAATCTGGGGGAGGGGCGGGGGGCGGACCCAACATGATAACAATGGCTGTTGCTAAGTATCCACAGCATTCCAGACTTTGTTTCTCTGAATAAAAGGTAGAAGGTAAAGGTCTATTTCGGTCTTTGACTGAGTACTGGGTGACTTGATACCACATGATTTACATGACTCACCTAGCCCTGGCTGACTGCTACTTGCAACAGCAGCCATCCTATGAAAGCCACTGGGGTGTAGTGATAAAAGTTTCAGTAGGATCCGGAAGGCCCAGGTTTGAATTGCCATCTTGCTGTGGAAGCCCCCTGGGAGATTTTCGGCCAGTCATATACTTCTAGTCTAATCTATCTCTCAGGAGAATTGTATAGACAAAAAGTATGAGAGGAAAATAAGATAAGTTGTGTTAGTCTCCACTGTGGAAACAGATGAGATATCAATGTAGATAAATAATAAATATAGATGGGAGGCAGACAAAAGGTAAGTCCATGAATGGCTGAGAAGAGAACGAGGCAGTGAAAGAGGAAAGGATATAGGGGTTGCCAGAAGGAGGGGAAAAGGAAATAACGTGGGGAGAAGCTACAGTGGAAAATATTGTGCCCCTTCCACAAGTTTTTGAGGGTAATTGAGCCTGGTCTACCAGCTTGCACCACACAACTGGCCATAGTTTTCCTAGGGAGAAGATATCAGGGGAGAGCGGAAACACTGAAGACAGAAGGCTAGATAAAGATAGGCTAGCTCAGGGGTAGGGAACCTTTAACACTCAAAGAGCCATTTGGACCCGTTTTCCACAGGAAAAGAAAACACTTGGAGCCGCAAATAATTTTTGACATTTAAAATAAAGATAACACTGTATATATTAGGGTTTTTTTACCTTTTACTCCACTCATTCTAAGAAGCGCATGGATGCGCTCGCTTCCTGCTCGCTCGTCACTCTACTCGCCCGGCAGCTTGTTTGCCCCCCCGCCCGCCCTCGCGAGCCCACCCCCCCCCGCCACTCTGTTCACACCTGCTTGTTCTGCCCGGGCCCCAGCCACTTACCCTCGGCCACATCTTTGCTCACCACTTGTTCGCCTACCTGTTTGGTTTGCTCCCCCCCACTCACTCTGTTCACCATACCTGCTTCTTCTGTCTTTGCTCCTCCGATCACTCTGTCTACCTGCTTCTGTTCCAGTTCACCACACTTCTTGCTCGCCTCATACCTGTTTGCCTGCAGGTTCACCGCCACTGTTCGCCTTGCTTACTCTGCTTGCCCTGTCCCGGCCACACTTGTTCACTACATCTGCATGTTCTGCCCGGGGTCACACTTGTTCCCTAATTTGCTTGGTCCTTGCCTAATTCGGCCACTTGTCTACCTTGCCTTGCCTTCCGTTCGCTCACACTTGTCTACCACTTGTTCACTTACCTGTTTGTTCCGTTCCACCGCTTCACTGTGTTCGGCTCATACCTGTTGTCTTGCCCCGACATGGGATCTTAGTTCACCATACCTTTGCTTGTTCTTGCCCCTGATCACTTGTTCGCCTACATCTGTTTGTTCTGTTCGCTTCACTCACTCTTCTGCTCCGCCACCTGTTTTCTGTTCTGCTCGGCCACCTGTTCGCTCGCCATTCGCTTGCCTTGCTCCGCCTGCCACTTGCCGGCGCGCTTTACCTGTTTGCCGCATGCCGCCGCTTTCCGCCACTTCTGCACCGCCCGCTTACCTGTTGTTCTCCTTGCACACCCGCTTTCACTTGTCTACCGCATACTCGCCTGTTTTGTTCGCCACTTGCTCCGCATCTGGCCACTCTGCATTCCGCATATTCCTGCTTGCTCTTTGTTCGCTTCACGCCACTTTGCTCAGCTTCGCTACTCTGTTTAATTTTGCCCTCGATTACTTGCCCGCCTCGCTACCTGCTTGTTTTGCCCCTGATTTCCGACGGTTCCGCTACCTGTTTAAGTTCGCCCGCTTTATTTGTTCACCGCTTTCACTCTTGTTCGCTTTACCTGCTTGCCCTGCCTGCCCGCTCACTTGCCCGCCCGGCTTACCTGCTTTTGCCTTGCCTCCCGCTCACTGCCGCCCGCTTACCTGCCTTGCCGCCCGGCTCACTTGCCCGCCCGCTTACCTGCTTGCCCCTTGTTCACTTGCCCGTAGCTTCACTTGCTTGCCCGCTTCACATCTGTTGCCGCCAGCTTACCTTGTTGCCGCTCGCTCACTTGTTCGCTCACATCTGTTTGTTCTGCCCGCCAGCTCACTTGCCCGGCCATACCTGCTTACCTTGTTCCTGCCGCCGGCTCGGCCACTTGTCTACGTACATTTCTTGTTCTGCTCGCCCTTCACTTGCCCGCTCTGTTCTACCTTGCTTTTGGTTTTGTCTTTTGCCTGGCTTAATGGTTCTCGCGCTTCATGCATTTGTTAGTTTTGCTCTCACACTTGTTCCGCCCAGCTTACCTGTTTGTTTTGTTCGTCATTAATTTGTTCGCCCGCATATTTGCTTGTTCTGTTCGGCTTCACACTTGCTCAGCCGCATACCTAGATACTCTGCTCACCACTGTTCACTACACTTGCTTGTTCTGCGCCTTCCTGTTCGCTTAATTGCCTGTCTGCCATATCTGCTTGTTCTGTTCTCACACTTAATTCGGCTCATATTTGCTTGTTTTGTTTCACACTTGTTCGGGCTTCGCTATTTCAGTTGTTCTTCATTCACTTGCCGCCAGGCCCGCCCGCACTGCTTTCGCTCGCCCGGCTCACTTGCCCTCCTTGCCCGCTGCAGCTTGCTTTCGCCTCGCTCACTTGCCCGGGCTCACCCACCCACCTGCCTCGCTCCCCTCGCCTCAGCATGTTCGCCCCCAGCCCTTTCGCTTCCTTTCGCCGGGCCTCGCCCCCGCCCCCATTCGCTTGCCTGCTTACCTGCTTGCCTCGCTTGCCCGTCCGCCCCCGCTCAGTAGCCTGCCTGCCCGCTCGCTCCCCCCCCCCCCACTTCGCTCGCTCGCTTCCTCTCCCCCGCTCTGCTCGCTCGCCCCCTTACCTCGTTGCCTTTAATTTCTGCCCAGGCTTGCCCGGGAAGGGGCAGCCAGCAGGGAGCCTCACGAGAAGCCCCGAAGAGCCGCATGCGGCTCGCGAGCCGCGGGTTCCCGACCCCTGGGCTAGCTGTTGGTGGGAAGAGAGGTAATCAGGAAAGGGGGGATATGGGGGATTTCAGGGAAGGGAAAGAGGAACTAGTAAGGGAAATGAGATGCCGCCAAAAGTCCTTGAGGGTTCCCACATGTAAATATATAATTCATAATGCATAACTGGTTGCATTATGAGAAGTTGAGATTCACAGGAAAAGACAATAATGCTCAAAAAAGCTAAAGAAAGCAAGAAAATACAAAGAGCCAACTTAAGATGGATTAACTCAATCAAAGAAGCCACAGCCTTTGCAAGAGCTAATCAAGACGGTTAAAGACAGGACATTTTAGAGGTAATTGATTCATAAGGTCACTGTAAGTTGGAAGCAACTTGACAGCCCTTTGCACCCAATGCATAATTATAAATGGCACTTGTAGTTTCAATTAAAAAAACAGTTTACTAAAGTACAGCGTATCTTACAGCCTCTTCAATTAAAGCTGACCTATGGGACTGAACTATCCTTTGTAGAACAAACTGTGCTGGTTTGAAAAAGCACTGCTGCACATTTTTTTATCTCACAATTTTGATTATCTATATCTATATATATAAAAAGCTAACAGTGTATTTGTTGATGATAGTGTAACTCAGTAACTGCTGGGCCAATTCCTCTGAAAATTCCCAGCCACTATAGTCAGCCAGATGAGAGTGTTTTTAGATGTTCACATACCTGAAATTTCACACCTGGCCCAGGTAAAATGCATTTTTCCTGGCACTCCATGGTGAAGGACATGCAGCTGCCTGTGTGTAACTGTCACCCTTAGAATGTTCGTGCTGCTTAGAATGTTCACTCAGATGGCCAGATATGAGCAATGGAAACAGTACATAGGCAGTAACTTGAGTGGAAGTGAAACACATACACATGAGGAAGAGAGAAGGGAGGGAGAGGGAGGGAGGGGTGGCATGCAAGGGAAGAGAGGGAGGGAGAGGAAAGGGACGGAGGGGGAGGCATGCAAGGGAAGAGAAGTGAGAGAGAGGAGAGAGTGAGGGGTGGCATGCAAGGGAGGGGAGGCAGGGGGCCCAGCATCTTTATATGACCCACCCACCCTAGCGGAGGGAGAGGGAAGGGAAGGAGGGGGAGGGGTGGCATGCAAGGGAAGAGAAGTGAGGGAGGGAAGAGAGTGAGGGGCGACATGCAAGGGACAGGAGGGAGGGGCCAGGCATCCTAGATTCCCTGAATACTGCGGTTACAGTTAAGAAAGCCAGACACGCATTACTCAGGAGTAAGCTCGGTACAGCAACTGTGACATACTTTGAATGGCTGAGTCGCGCCCCTCATAGGGTTTCCTCAGAAGCGACACCCATTGCCACCAACCAAACTTACTCCCAGGTAAAGGATCATGACCAGCCAGCCTAGGTGTGTGGGAGGGGTGCCTTTCCCCCCCCCCCCCCCCCCAGGGAATGCAGGCACACACATCACTGACATTGCACAATATCAGGCTGCGTGTTTGCCTGAGCACGTACTGCTGGCCTCTGCAATTGATTTGCTGCTACTGTTCCTTTCCCATTTCACCACAATAAGCCACAGCAATGCATGGCCAGGCCACACTAGTTGCTTATAAAATAGTTTAGTCTCATTAAAACGTGCAAATGCTAAGAAAAAAGGGGCATATTTTAGAGACATTGTCACCCTACTACATATTAGACACTCCCTCTCTGGTAATGATTCTATATCCACTAGCCAAAGATTGTGAAACTACTCACACAGAGATGGGTACTGAGGCTGAAGAACACATCTCTCCTGCTATAGCAACCAGGCTGTTGCTATCTCACAACTAAATGTGCATCCCATTCAAATGGAGAAGGAACATCCATATTACGCTGAACTATATCCTAACGCAGATGTTGCTACAAGTACTGGTAGCACATCCAAATGCTTGTTCCTGTACAGAGATGTGATGGTCCAGATGCCTCTCCTTTTCCAAGCAGTAGCTGGTCAAGAGATCAAAGGTCACCAACTACAGAGGCGTAGCTAGGGAAAATGGAGCCTGGGGCAAAGCCTGAGTTTTCCACACCTCCCCACCCCAATATGGGCAGCTGCCCTCCCCCTACCACAACCAAACAAAGTTTTTTTGCACCAGGTCACCTCAGTCACCATCACATTATAGAACATGCCCCAACTCACAAATCTGGGTAAAAGCCCTATCCAGATGATTTTAAACAGATCCTCATGAATTCACATGAGCTCCAAATGATTTTTGCATTGGAATGAAATGAAACCACCATGTAATTATAGAACATGTCTTAGTTACAGGCAGCACCAAAACAATCATCCATACCATGCTCTGTGGCGCCGCAGTGGCGCAAAAACCTGCTTGAAAAACAATGGATCCTCATGATTTTTGCACTAAGTCATCCCCAAATCACCAGCACATCACAACTCTAGCCATTAGCCACATGTCTGAACACAACATTCACACATCACAGGCTTCGCAGTGCTGCAGCAGCACAAAAGCCTGCTTGAAAAATATGGATCCTCATAATTTTTCCACTTGGAAAATGGAATCACTAACACATCACAGTTGAAGCCCCTGGCTACATGTCTGAACACAACAATCACACACCACGCTAGGGG
>NC_059431.1:71238299-71257488 GCF_021028975.2 Sphaerodactylus townsendi | reverse complement strand
ATCTATCTATCTATCTATCTATCTATCTATCTATCTATCTATCTATCTATCTATCTATCTATCTATCTATCTATCTATCTATCTATCAATCTATCAATCAATCAATTGGATTTATTAACCGCTCCACCCCCGTAGGGCTCTGGGCGGTTTTAAGTTCATTGTTGAATCAGTGCTTCATTGCTTCACAGCTTCATGCTGTGATTCCAAATAATCTAGTAAACAGGCACGGGGGAACAGAGAGCGAGTTCATAAAATCGTGCAATGGAGGAAGTTCAGGGATGGCAGAGAGGCATGGAAAACATCTTAAGGAGATTGCAAAGCAAGTAAAGTCATTTTGAAAATGTCGGCCTACATAATCATTTCTAAAGGGGATTCACTGAAAACATTTTGAGGTTGCAAATAAAACATTTTGGGAACCAAAGGGAGTAAAACCAATGTGAACTCAATGGAGAAAACATTTTATTTCCTGCCTGAAAACATTTTAAAAGCTGTGGAAAGGGCCATTGACTGGAGTGGAGTTAGAAGAATGAAATTATACTTCGGTTTGCACTGATGGTGTAGATACAGCCTCTGAAAAAATGGCAGTTTTTGTCATGTCTTAAATTAACCACAGAAAATTCCAGGTACAAGATATGCAGAAGTCATGCTTGGAAACAACATGCTTGAAGTAAAGTTTTCTAAATATTCTCCAATAGTCACTCAACCCCTATTTCCACAAAACTGAACCTGCACAATCAGATAAAAGCAAGCTCTAGAGAAAACTCTTACCATCTTAATAATATACTCTTAACTCCTGTTTTCTCACGATTCATGTCCTCAGCAGATGGAGGTCAGTCAGGAACCACCATTGATCACTGGACAAAGAAAAATGGCAAGACCAGCAAAAGCCTCTTGATCATTGATAGACCAGAGGAGGAGGAGGAGGAGGAGGAGTTTGGATTTATATCCCCCCTTTCTCTCCTGTAGGAGACTCAAAGGGGCTTACAATCTCCTTTCCCTTCCCCCCTCACAACAAACACCCCATGAGGTGGGTGGGGCTGAGAGAGCTCCGAAAAGCTGTGACTAGCCCAAGGTCACCCAGTTGGCATGTGTGGGAGTGCACAGGCTAATCTGAATTCCCCAGATAAGCCTCCACAGCTCAAGCGGCAGAGCAGGGAATCAAACCCGGTTCCTCCAGATTAGAAGGCTACCACCTTGCTTGTCTAGCAGGAGAAGCCATACAAGGCCCTTTATAAGCCTTGTTCTGTTGTTGTTTTTGCTTAGGCCACTGTTTTGCATAGGACTGGCCACTTTTGTTTTCAGGTTATCTGACATGAAGTGAACGGATCCATCACCTCTCTGTCCCTCTTTTCACTCCAAGGACTTTTCACTGCAAGCTATTTTAAACACAAGTGCTCACACACCCTAGAGCCCCGTGCTCTCCTCCAGGTTTGATTTGGCAGTTTGAGGAGATTTAACATTAGGAGGTGAGAGCTGGGGTTCCTCAAGTAAACAGTGTTTTCCCACTGGCATAATGCCCATTGGGCAAGGTGGGCAGCTGCCCAGGGCATCACATTGTGGGGGGCATCAAAATGCTGGGTTCGTTTTTGGGTATTTTAGTGGTTTTCCATTTTGGCCTGCAGGGGCGCAGTTTTTAGGCTAGTGGCACCAAAATTTTAGCGTATCATCAGGAGACTGTCCTACCCTCCAAGTTTGGTGAGGTTTGGTTCAGGGAGTCCAACGTTATGGACTCCCAAAGGGGGTGCCCCTATCCCACATTGTTTCCAATGGGAGCTAATAGGAGATGGGGGGCTACAGTTTTGAGGGTCCATAACTTTGCCCCCCCTAGACTAAACTGCACCAAATTTGGGGGGGTATCATTAGGGAAGTCTCCTGATGAGACCCTGAAAGCTTTGAGACTGTGATTTCAGAAATGTTCCCCCCACAGCCTGCAACCCCCATTGACAGCAATGCAGAAAACTCAATGCAGAACAAAGATTCTTGGGCAAATTTCTAGGATGTTCCTGCAGGGGGTGCATTTTTGGATGTATCGGCACCAAAATTTCAGGGTATCATCTGGAGATTATGGCACCCCACAAGTTTGGTGCAGTTTGGTTCAGGGGGGCCAAAGTTATGGGCCCTCAAAACTGTAGCCCCCATCTCCTATTAGCTCCCATTGGAAACAATGGGGGATGGGGCACCCACGAGTCCCTGCTTTGGACTCCTTGGGCCATCCTCACCCAGCTTAAGGAGTAGCATAAGGACAGTCCCCTGATGATATGCTGAAATTTTGGTGCTGATATGTCTAAAAATGCACCCCCTGCAGGCACCAATGTCCTGGTGCAAAAAAATTTGGTTGTGGTGGAGTGGCCGCCCATGGGGGGGGGGGTGGCATCCAACTCAGGTTTTGCCCAGGGCTACAGTTTGCCCAGGGCTGCTTCGTTACGCCCCTGTGTTTTCCACATACAATGCAGACATGCACCTGTACCTTTCCCTGACCTTCAGTCTCTGGTAGACATGTAGCATCTTTTCTTTCTTCTGAACACATAAATGGAAAACAAAAAAGTTGTACAGTCCATTTCACTGAGAAGCAATTAGGGAAACAACTGTTTTCCAACCCTACTGATCCCTGTCAGATGGAGTGGTGATAAATACCATAAAACTGTACATCTTGCTTGGACATAAATGCCATCCAAGTCAGCCACAGCAAGCTTCAATGCTGATTTGGTTAATATTCTAACTGAATAAAATACTATTTTTACTAATGCAGCATTAGTATTTCATTTTTGTCATTAACACTGTCAATTTACAATAAGCAGACATTTTCTTTCCAAAGGCCTTAATCAATCTTCATGTACCAGATGCAAATGAAGAATTTAAGTCTACTCTCATCTTTTACATTTTACTCACCACTCTTCAGTATGTTATTCTTACAGCTGGCATTTCAAATGTATTAGAAGAATTTATCACTCAAAGGCTTAGGCAAGGGCTAAATTATACTAATGAATTGCCAATGAATTTGAAGCCTCATGCGAGGCCAGATATTTTCTGGCTTCATTTCTGTATCTCGGCAAACTGCTTCATTTTCTCCCTAGTTATCCATTACCACTAAATTCTCTTGCTATTATGGCAGGGAAATTACAGCAAACATTGGCTTGCCCTGAGGCCCAGGCTGAGAAAAGACAGAGTGGAAGCTTGCCATGAGACTGGCAAGGTACGAAGCTTGTTGTCATCTTCTCCTTTTGCCAAGCTGAAAGATCAAGTGGGCTCAAATAGCCTGCCCCTCTTGTTCAACTTCATTCTGTCACACAGTTATCCTTATGAGTGGCTTTGCAAATGTATTAATTGAATGTAACATTTAAAGGTTGATTCAAGAGCTAAATTATATTAATGAACTGTCTACACATTTGGAATCTAACAGAAGGCCAAATGTGTCCAAGACATTCTTTTAAAACTCAAAAGAATTAATTTCCTTCTAACACTCCAATTAGTGTGAAATTGCCTTTATATTACAGCAATGCTGTTAGCAATGCTTTAGAGAAGAATCTGGGAAGATTTTAATTGTGAAGCACTGTTTCTTAGAGTTTTACACAGAACTACATAGAAAATGAAGAGCTGTGTATAGTGAGAGATCCCCAGAACAACTGAAAAGGCACACAGACCCCATTCATAAATGATGCAATGTGTATTTGAACTTGGAAGATGGACTCCTTGGGCAAGGCTGTCAGGGGGACAAAGATTCCATCTGCGCCTCCCCCATGCCCCTCATTCTAACCATGTGTCTCATTTTGTCTCATTTTGTAATCTTTTATTTCTTCACACATATGTATATGTACCAATATGGAACACACATCTCACATCTGATAAATCAGTAAGAAATCTTTACCTAGCACAAAAACAGGGGGAAATTGATTAGGTAGTGGTGCTGGATAAGAAGTACTGGGATTTTCTAAAAAATATTATGTCTGTTCTCATATAACATGACGCTTGATGTCTACAGTAGCAAAATAGCATTTACAAAGGAATATTAGATGTCCCACTAATACAACAACAACCCATGGCTGGGTCTGCAGACTCGAGCACAATGCATATTTATATGGCACTAGCAAAGGCATGGGATCAATATAAAAATGCATTGAGATTTAAGTGTTCTCCCTGCATGACAGTACTGCATCAAAACAACTTTGCAGAGGCATTCAAAATAAGTGACTTCAGCATCTGGGAGACTCTGAGATTGACAATAGCGGGTTTTCTTAAAGATCAAATCCTTTTCAGAACTCCAACATGAAGTTGGTGAAAACTCTTTGTTATTGTTTCAGTATTTATACATCAGAAGTTTCATTAAATCCAAATTCAATCAGATGAATCTTTTTTGCCTGTTGAACAGGTTTGAGCTTAACTTAGATGGTACCTTACCCCTGCATAAATATTGACAGGTGCTTCTAAAATATGTTGGCATTGTAATAAAAATGTTGGCACCCTTCTTTGTGTCCGGTTGCATTGTCAACTAGCACATGAATTCTGGACCAACATGTCTTAGAAGATCAATAATATCATAAACTGCAAGTTAGGGTGTGAAACCAAGTATTCCAGAAGAATTTGAGTTATGGTTTCTATAGATCCACATCCGCAACGGCATAGTCTCTGATGTTTAGGGATCTGTTTAGGGACCCTGAGGTTTCCGCTGATGGGAAAATATTGAGGCGTGCTAGCATGAATGCACGGCGTTGGTTAATGGATAACAGAGATGAAAGATATTTAGCTCTTGCTCTGTAACTTGGTTGTATTCCGAGGGAGCGGGGAGAGCATACAGCCTCCTTTGTTGGATAGAAACGGTGATGTTCCAGATCCCTCAGTCTTTCGTGGATCTGATTGAAAATATGCAGTTCACTATCAGTCCCAACATTGTCCAAATCAAATCCTATGGTTTTGATTTTGTTCTCAATGACTTTGACCAAGTAGAATTGAAAGTTGTCTTTAAAAAAGTTTGAGTTTATATCACCTGCAAGTGATCTAAAATGTATTTTGAGCCAATACTTTATGGTGGCAATCCAAGCTTCTGTTTCCACATATGAGGAGATAGCTTCGAGACATAAAGTTGGATAGGTGACACTATTCGGGGACTCCCAAAATCCTTCTCAAGAAAATATGCTAGGATTTGTTCAACATCACACGGAAATAAACTTATCAAATTACTTGGGATGCCATTATTAGAGGATTACAGGCAACAACTTTGCTTGGAAAATTTTTAATCTGGCTTTTACTGATTGGTTTCCTTTTCCATGAAGTAAAGGTGGATTATGCCAGACATGTGAATGCGTCTGGTTGATGAGATTAAGCAGGATCTATGAAGGGGACAAATTTTAGATTGTGTATTGAAAAGTGATCCCCTAAATGTTTAAAAGTTATTACCTGCTTGATCTCAATATTGATGATTGTCCAGGAATGATGAAGCCAGTTTTTGGAAAATATGATTATTTTTGACTTCTCACTGTTTAGTTTTAGTTTGTTGAGATCACAGTAGTCAAAAAAAGCTCTTAGATATCTTTTGAGTCCAATCGATGTTTGGGATAAAATAACAGCATCGTCAGCATAGAGAAGAATTAGAACGGGACATTAATCCAATTTTAGGAGGATGGCCATTGACTTTGCTGAGGTGGTTTTGAAGATGGATTTATGTGAATGTTAAAGAGATGTGAGGGTGCTTAATACACATCCCTGTCTGACCCCTCTGGTGATTGGAATTTTTTCAAGATAATGTACCAGTTTGATGCAAATTTGACCCTGACAAGTGGTGTTGCTATATAATTCTGAATAAGCATAAATGTCGTGGCTCCATTCCGGAGATAAGTTAATTTTGACCATAGGATACTTCTAGAAATTGTATCAAATGCACTACTCAGATCTAAAAAGGCTGCATATAATTTCCCTTGACCCTTGGATTGATATTTGTTTGCCAGAGTGTAGAGGGTTAGGCAATGATCCATGGTAGATTTTCCAGATTTAAACCCAGCTTGTTCAGGGCCTGTGATGTTGTTTTCAGTCATACATGTTTTTAACTTACTCAAAAGAATTACATTTAGTATAAACCTTCCCAATAATGGACAGGAGGCTAATTGGTCGAAAGTTTCCAGGATCGTTGGTAGGTCCTTTTTTGTGGATTGGTATTATTATTGATGATAACCACGTCTCCGGAATTGAACCATATTGGTCAATGTAAGTGAACAATTTAACCAAAATTGGGGTCCACCATTCAGTGTGTTCAGAGAGGACTTCACTGGGAATCCCATCCAGTCCAGGAGTCTTATTTTTCTTGAGACTTTTTATAATAGTCGATAGTACATTTGCCTCTGGTGGGGTCCACATTGGGAGATCCGTTAATTGTGGTTCGCTTTGCACTTCAATGAAATTGCTGGGTTTGGTTAAGAGGGTTGAGTAATGCTGTATCCATTGCTGTTCAGTGATAGTTGTTGTGTGATTTTGATTACTAGTGCCATTTACAATTGACCAGAATTTCTTACTGTTGTTGGAATTCAGGGCTTCATGAAGTATATGCCATTGTTTGGTTTGATGAAGTTTTTTCTTTTCCTTAATGATTTGTTGGTGAAGTTGTTTTGATTCCTTATAAGAAGCCAGGGTAAGATGATGATTAGGGTTAAGAAAATTCTTAAAGTCTTTTCGAAGACGAACCAAGTATTCACCTGAGGGATCTCCTACAGAGAAAAAAGTAAGCACTCAAAAGTCTATTGGTTCCAGCCAGGTAACTGCTAGTTCATGCCTGGAAACAATCAAACCTGCTGGGCATGGATAAACGAGCATGTAAAGTATGGCATAGACTATTAATGGATATCACTGCATGCAAGAAGATTTGTGAAGGGGAAACTACGGTCCTTGAATACTTAGTGGAAACATGATTCCCATTTAACCCAGATACTGGAATCAAAGGCATTTTCCACACAGACCATATATCCTGGAATAAGAAGGTGAAACATCCCAGTTCAGGCATGACTTCCACATGGCTTCTGGGCCTAACTTGGGCCCATCCCGCGAGATTTCCCTTATCCTGTGGTTTTCGAAAATCGCTAAATTGGCGATTCTTTGAAAAAGCCTGCACCATTCCCACTCCCATGCAACACGGTGGAAGATGGACGGTTTTATTTTTCCCACCTTGCCACCTGCTCTCCCTACCCCACAGCTGCAGCCAATCAGAATATCAGAAAAATGGGACTGTTTGCGCATGCGCAGAAACGTTGCTATGGAAAATGAAACTAAACTGGGGGCCTTTTCAGGAAAGGGCAAGGTAAAACTGAACCAATTAAGTCTAAACTTGAATGTATCACTAGTTGCAGTTTAGGTAAGAGGTTTAGGTTTGATCCTTTGTCTTTTTTTCTTCACTATTTAAATTGAATTGTATGATAAATGACTGATGGAATATTTTTAAGGTATGCATTGTTTTTGCCTATTACGTATTCTTTGTATAATAATTTACTAGCGTAAAGAAATTAAGCATAATAAATTATCATTTGAAAAAATAACTCACTGCTCAAACAGTATTTAAAATATAATTAAATCTAATTAAGGAGGGAGAGAAGTTCTGTTCCACATGTGTTGTAACCACTAAAACAGGTTGCGTTTGATTCTTTACTACTATTAAGTATATTCTAAGTTGCCAACCAGGGATGAGAAGTAGTTGAGACCAATATTGACAAATAATGCGGGGGGAGGGTTAGAAGGAGGAAAAGAAAAATGAAGGCATATCATGAAAGGAAGAGAGCAAAATAAAGGAGAAAATGTGGGAAAAGGGAAGAGAAAATAATAAAAGAGGAAAGATTGTTTTTTTCTAAGTACATTGAAAGAACTACCTCTTTGCAAGATCTAGATGAGCAGATGAAACTTTAGAAGTAGGTGGAATGAAAAGAAGAAATGAAAGAAACTATTGAAGAGGGTGGAATGAAAGGAAGAAGGAAACAGCTAAAAACAGGTTTATTATGAGGCTGCAGTCTGGCAATGATTCCCACAACCATGAGCTGTGCTGACTGATTTTGCCTTGTGTTGGTGTTGGCTTGGTTGACATGTTTAGCAGGATGTAGAAGTGTTTGCCTCCATGCAGTAAACTTTGCAGAAAGGCATAGCAAACAGAAAGCAGAGAGGCTGTTCTGTCTTTCCTGTACCCCTAAGGCTGTCCAGAACTGCATTAAAGGTAAAATAAATGGAGATGCATTCTGAATGTAGCATGACACTAGCTTCAGGGTCCAGCTAATTTATATAGAATCCAGCTAATTTGGGCCCTGGGAATCCAGCCCTCTCAACGGGCCTACTCTTGGACAACTTTCAGGGTATAATGGTGGGATCAAGATATTTTATTAATGCATTCATATTTTATCGCATGAAATAGCTTTTACTGCATTTGTAAGAACTTAGATGGAATTTGTTCAGTACCTTGGTCTTCTAAATCAGTCAGAATCCACTAGTTAATGACTCCACAATCTAGGATGCATTACAAAATCCATATTTTATACAATTATTATAGGTTAAGGAAATCTGTTTTCCCATTGAACTAGTTCTTATAGAGACAAAAACAATAGCATGGGTATGCATAGTTAAGAATTAATAGTCTCATTATAGTGCACAGCCTACAGTTAAAAAGTGAGTCCTGATTAGGAACTAAAGTCTACCTGATCCTAAGAGATTTAGTTAAGAAGAAAGTTTATCCTAATTAATTGCTGGCTCTGGGTTATGGAGGACTCTTAGGCAAAATCTGACTATGCCTCCTAAACCAGAAGAGGTAGAACTTTACATTAATACCAAAGATTCTATCCTGTTACCTTTTAGGTACTGATGCAGTGTGATGTTGGTGATAATGTTAAGATCCACTACTAGTTTTGGGGCAAGACAAATGCTTCCACATTCGCTTCCACCAGTGGCCCTATTGGTGTGAGGAATCAGTGTGGTATAGTAGTTGGAGGGTAAGATTGGATCTAGGATCCCCACTATATGAAGAAACTGATTGGATGATCTTGAACCAATTGCACAAACTCAGCTTAGCCTACCTCACAGGTTGTTGTAAGGATAAAATGAAGAGGGAATATTGTAAACCACTTTGGTCCCCATTTGGATAAATGGGGGATATGAATGAATAGATTTATAACTTTTTAAAATTAACTTATTAAATTAATTCAGGGTACTGGGAATTAACATGCACCTCAGACAAATATTCCCTCTGTCATCCAAACTCAACAAATAAAATATCATAAGAAAACTAATCACATGACTTGCTGCTAGCATAAGTAGGCTAATAGTTGTTCGCTGTGTATGCACCATGCATGTTATTTTCCCCCATTACGTACCTCATATTTATATACTAGCTTCCTACAATGAATTGGGACAGGGTACTTGGCACTTATCCTCACAACAACCTTGACAAGTAGTTAAGATCAAGAAACAGCGATGCCTTGGACCACATTCCTCTTTTCCTGTCCCTCAGTAAAGAATATATAGCTGCACAGCAGCAAGGCTCCAAAGTTACCAAACATCTTATTTCCATAGCCTTTTCCCCTTTCAGCAGCCCTGAATTAATTTGCCAAGAGATCGAGGATTAAAAAAGAATATCTGCTTTGATTCTGCAGCTCAGATATCTGAAGGCTTATTTTAATTAGCTTATGGAGATTCTATCTATCAAAATGATTTGTTTTGATCTGGGAACCTCAGCCCCTGGCAACTTAAAATGTTAATAATGCTGTTTAGGAAGCCCCAGTGAAGACAGGCTTATTTTGTAATGCTTCTAGTGGAACAGACAGAAGAGCAAGGTTCCAGCTCCCCCAACAGCAACAGTGTTAAATAGGACACTGGGGGAAAGGTATCCTAACTAAAAACCACAGGAGGTTGGAGTTGGCACTACAACCACTCACTTGCTATGTAGTTTGGACTAACATGATTTAAATAAATGGACTAACATGATTTATATAAATATATGTTTGAAATAATTGAAAGGATGTCATGTCGAAGAGGGAGCAAGCTTGTTTTCTGCTGCCTCAGAGACTAGGACATGAACTAATGGATTCAAGGTGCAGGAAAAGAGATTCCACCTAAACATTAGAAATAACTTCTTGACCATCAGGGCTGTTCAACAGTGGAATTCACTGCCTCTGCCACTCCACTGCCACTCAGAGAGTGGTGGAGTCTCCTTCTTTGGAGGTTTTTAAACTGAGGTTGGATGAGCATATGTTGGGAGTGCTTTGATTGTGTGTTCCTGCATTGCAGGGGGTTGGACTTAATGGCCCTTGTGGTCTCTTCCAACTCTATGATTCTATGATTCTATATAAATCATACAATATATAAATTATAGTTCCCACATAGATTGCAGTTGTCAGATCTGCTCATCTTTGAACCTGGTCATGACCTGGCAGTGTTTTCAGTTTCTGGTGTGTAATTGAGGCCACACAGGATCAGATTTGGTCCACATATATATAGGAAGGGTTTGGGAGAGGGGGTATGGGGGGGTCATGTGGCATTAGATTCGTCCCTGGCATTACTACATCAGTGTATGTTTCTAGTAATCCTCAGAAACTCTAAGGAAAACCATCTCCAACTATAGCTACCCATTGTCACTTCTGGGTCACACTTGAAAATGATATACCAGTGCAGAAGCCAATGGCATTTAAAAAAAAAATTCCCACCACTGCATAGGGTGGCCATGGGCAACAGTAAAGATTGGTGGGAGGATTCCTACCACATCAGGGGGCATGGCAACCTTACATGTATAGGAAAATAGCAGGAATAAATGGGAGACTAGAGGTGTAGAATAGACTATAACATTGCATAGTGTAGCAGCAGGCCAATTATAGTGTGATGATGATGACAACAACGATGACGATGGCGGCGGCAGCAATGACAACATCGACTTCCATATATTTTTAAAAAACCTCCAATGAAAACCTGCAAATGGAAAACTAAATTGGCAAGCATTGGATGGGACTAAACTCTCTCTCTCTCTCTCTCTCTCTCTCTCTCAGATCTTGCCCCAACTTAATTTAAAACAGTTGTCTTTTCACTTTTCACTTAAATCCAAATATAACATAGAACTTAGCAATACAACAAAACCATGACCTTATTGAAGTTTAACAATTAGCAGCTACATACACTACGGTTGCCAACCCCACATCCCATTTCTTTCCTTTTGTAGGTGGCCCAACAAATCTCCAGATGAAGTCTTGGTGCACTGACCTAAAAAGGTAACATTCCCAAGAGAACTCCCACCAAATAAACAAAGCCCTGAATCAATACATTTTAAAATTTACAATGATGTCGAGGAATTGCAGCAACGGCTTGCCCCAGTTTCGGCTAACTTTCCAGAAGGTGGGGCCAGCAATGACGGGGCAGACATGAGGCAGCGAGGGCTGGGCCCGCCGAGAAGAAACGACCGCTGCTGAAGCCGCCCGGCCCGGCGAGCCTGGTAGAGAGGCGAGAGCGCGGTGAGGCATGCTTGGAACTGACTTGAGGAGGCTTGAAGGGAAAGGGAAGAGTGAAGGGCGAGGCTGGCCACAGTAAGTGAGGGAGGGAACTCTGGGAGGCTGGGATCGACCAGGGAAGGAGCGTTGGGGAGTGGAGACGAGGAGGCTAGCCGAGGGGTTAGCAAGTTGAAGAAGCCCAGAAGGGGAGTGGAAGCTGAAGCCCGGTAGAAAGAGGAGAAAGAGAGGCCGAGGTGGAAGAAAGAGGAGGAGGAGGAAGAGAGAAGCAAGGAGGAAGAGAGAGAAGGGAGAGAGGGCCGAGGGAGGCAAAGGGAGAGAGGAGAGAGAGGAGAGCCAGGAAGGAACAGGGAGAGACTGAGGAGGAGGGAAGAGAGATGGACTCCATAAGGGGCGGCAGTCCCCTCACCCGGGAGGGGCTTCCACCAACTAGCGCTTACATAGGGAGAGCCCAGCCCGGTGGGGAGGGCACCTTCCCCTCCCCTCTCAGGGGGCACCCTGTGGTTCCGGCAGCCCAGCTTCTTTAGGAGCCCCAAAGACCGGGGCTGCAGACAAGGAGACCAACACCACCGAGGAAAGGGACGATTAAGGGACGGCTTGTCAGCCCAAGCATAGGAGGGGGAGGAAGAGCATACAAATATAAAACAAAAGTCTCCTTCCCTTGATAGTCTCCATTCAAATATCATAGTTACCTTAAACAAGGTGTTAAGAGCCTATAGTCAAACTTCAGAAGCTCCCAGCCAAGATATGGCCTTAGTTCTTTCTTCTGCTTTCCATACATTCTGCATATAGAGGGCTTTGCCTCTTCCTGGCTAGATTCCATTCCTATGCAGGGGTTATACAACCCAGTTTTTTCAGTGTGGGAAAGCGCAGCCCTACCTGCACTCTAAATCTCACAACCTCACATGTCTACCCTCTACTTTTCCTGCATGAGCAGACCAGAACTTCTGTGCAGATCAGTTTTTGCAATCTCCTAACGAAAGTGATACAGCAGGCAGGTCTTATCCTGGTCTGTGGCCTGCTCAGCTGGCAAATCCTAAACCAGTTTGCTACCTGTTGGACATGCTGAATTTACATAAGGTTTAGCTAGCCCAAGGATAGCATGATGGACGATATAATAGCCCTAGGATTCCTGTGTCAGGAAAATTTTAAAACCATGGGGGAAGGCATCTTTCTAACAACAGCACACAATGTAATGAAAAGATGTGCATCAAATTTTTGATTACTACTAATAAATCATCTATCCCATGACCATAGGTAAACACGGAAAAAGCATTTTTACACTCATGGTCAACTACAAAATATGATATCCTAATATTAACACTAAGGCCAACTATATGGTTCTGAAATATATTTGCTGCCTAAGATATATCTTTCATTCTGAAGCCATCAGCGAGTGGAGTCTATCACTGCCAAAAATTTCCTGTCCTTGCCCTCAAATCTAATATATGTGGGGGGAAATAAAATGCATTGAAATGCAAAAAAGGCCATAATAACTAATGCCTCAAATTTTGCATAGCTGTAATCCAGCAGTGTACACATGTAGCCATCAAGGAAGCAAACTCAGTATCAATCACAAGCCTTTATTGGCATAAAATAAACATACAAAATCAGCATACAAAGATTTGCTTGTTATTGCTCCACAATTATAGACACTGAAATTGCTAAAAAGAAGCAAACTCAGTAGCAAATGCTGACTACTAATCAGCTGTCGGCAAGGAACAAGAAGTGGGAGACTGAATCCTTCTACAGCTCCCTCCTCCTGACCTGCTGATATGTGAGATTCCAGCTTTGTTTATATCACCCCATATGTCCCCACTCGGCCTCTGCGATCAGCAGAGGCCAATTACTATTGACCCCTGGCCCCTCGATGATCGCGGCTGGCCTCCGCAGCGAGGCCAGGACTTTTTAAGCACTTGCCCCGGCCTGGTGGAACACCCTTCCTCCCAACTGTCCGGGCCCTGGAGGACCTAAGTGAGTTCATGGAGCCTGTAAGACTGTGTTGTTCCACAGGGCCTTTGGAGTGGCCCTTGCAGCTGATGTGGTGCCCCCTACTGCTCTCTATTACTTCGTTTTTTAGGGGCTGTTACATCAGGAGTCCCCTCCTTATTGAGGGGCCTACCGTCCCCCCCTTCTTCTGGGGGTAGGTTTTAAATTTGGGGTTGGACGCCTGTTTTATGTTTTATGTATTAATCTGTTTCCGCTGGTTTTAAGTTTTTTACTGTTGACAGGAGATGGAGCCTATGTATTTATATTGTATGTATGATATTGCTCCTGCTTGTCTCTGACTTTTGTTGTTCACCGCCGAGGAACCCTTAGGGGATCAGTGATTATAAGGAAACAATAAATAAATAAATAAATAAATATAAGGCTGTGAACATTTGACTGCAGTGGCAAGGTTAGGAATCAGAAATGATGAACATAGCCCACATCCAGCTAAAGCATCTGCTAGGGGTGCCAGATCAGGGAGCTTTCAGAGGTTGGAAACATTTTTTAAAAAAGCATTCTGTGCATCGTGATATCACTTCCAGCAAAAACTGATATCAAAGCTATCCAACAACACTCTAGGAATGCACAGATATTTATGGTAAGGATCATAGTACCCAAATTGCTACAGTTGCCAAGTCAGTTCCCAGAAACAGTGTGATACTTTTTTAAAAAACATTTTGTGCACCATGATGGCATTTGCAGTGGTGTCACCACATACAGATTTGGGGAATTTCTAGAATGTCATGGGAGAAGCTGTGGTGCTACTTTCAGGTTTTTGCCCAAAGTGATATCATGATACATGCAACACCGTTCCCTTCCCCATTTTCCTCTTGCTGTGCAGAAGAAAACAGTGAAAAGACTACAATCAAAAACAGAATGCCCACCTCCATCTAGTTAGAGCCAACTCTAGTGACTTCTCATACATGACTATTAGATGGAGCATACAATATGACAAATCTAAAAACACTTACGAAACATGTACATCATAAATATAATGGTAAATTAGATTTAATCCTATGGACATTCCATTGGTAGAAGGAGCTTATTCCATACCTTCTTTGTTCCTTAATAGCCTCTTGTAACCTTCAAAAAGTCATTGTCAGCAGCTAACTTGTAAGACAGGCAAAAATATTGAGTACACCTTTTGACTTTCATTCATGCAGAGAAACAAATGGTATTTGGTTCCAACTGCAAAATGCCTCAGTTCGGGAGAGAAAATCTGCCCCCACCTGAACACTGGGTATCCTACTGAGAGGGATGCCATGGCTTCAGGGCTCCATGGAATGCTCCTCTGTGCAGAGTACGAAATTATGCATTTCATTCTCCAGGCAGATTCTGCAGTGTACAAGTTCTGTATCCCTCCTGTCATTTTACTTATTTATATATAAAACAAATACATTTGCTTATTACAGTGCTTTTAATTTTATATGTGCATATTTTAGGTGTTTAATAGTTTTCTGTTATTATTTAATTGTTCTCTTGAAGAAGAATTCAGTTCAAAAAGTCATGCATGGGATGTATGGAATTTTAAAATGAGAAATCCTAGGATATTTTTTTCTTCTATAAAGTTAGAAAAATAACAGTTTGCATCCTATGAGTGGTGACCATAAGAGGTTCAGGGAGGCAAATCTTCCTTCCTTGTCTTTCTTCAAGATTCCTATGTGACAAGTTCCATCAACCCCCCCCCCCCCAAAAAAAAAGTTGATGCGCTAGTCTAGTGGGATGATATGGCAGGGCAGGGCATGGAGGGGAGACTACAGTGATGAGTGAATTAAACAAAATCTCTCCCCTACCACCAGGTGAGACAGCTTGGCAAATCAAGATCTTCACTAGCACAAGGAGTAGGGAGCAATTTTATCTTTACTGGAGTCTTCCATAATACATAATATTTTGTCCATCATGATCTTCCAAATTTCAGTATCACCTTTTATGAGATTCCAAGGGGGTGCAGGAAACATGGAAAGGTATTTGTGTGTGTGATCTGTAGGATAAACTCAAGCATGGTCATCTTTCTGCAACCCATCATACCTCTGCAAGTTTTGCCTTCTTGCATAACAGTCACGTTTCTAAACAATGGTTCACTGCAAACACCTGTGCCTGAGACCAAAAACATTCAACAAAAATGAGTCAGGAAATTACATAAGGATATATAGAACTCAACCACAGCTTTCACTCTCCTTAAAAATATTCAAATCTTGCCTTACCCCTGCAGAGGGTGGCAATATTGAACCACCTCCAAATGTCTCTGGCCTTGAAGATACTTAATGGGGTTGCTATAAATCAGCTGTGACTTGACTGCACATACACACAAGATTTCTCTCCAGACAGCCCAAACACTGTTCCTTCTTTGGAATTAATTTTTGTGCATGAGAAAAATAATACAGAAGTCTTGCTTTTAAATTTCTTCTGGCAGATGTCTTTACTAGAACATTTGCAACTAATCATTGGGTTCTGGAATAACTGTTCTTGAAAAGTATTTTTAAATTAAATAACTAGTTTATAATTCAGAACAAATGAGCTCTGTTAGATCACTGTGGGTGTTTGCAAAAGCACCCAGCAGGATTTGGCATTACTATGAGGGAGTTGTGCAGTTTCCTCATTTGGTATTGTCCAACACTTGCTGAAGGCTTCTACAAGAGAGGGATTTGAATTGTATGCCACCAACTGTCCCTGTCGTATAGCTTATAACTCTTTCCAGATAGCTACCCCACAATTATGTGAGCTATAAATCATCCGTGGTTCTTGAAATCATTAAAAGTACTTTTTTTCCCCTCCACAGAAAAGACAGCTTTGAAGTTCCTGTTTTAAGGAATCAAAATGACTGAGAAGCCCCCCACAATAAACAAACCAGGACCAGGAGTGATACTTTAATAGGGTTGATATTTGGAATAGAAGCAGTGTTAAGCTTATTATGCAAAGCAGATAAAGCATCAAGGCACAAAAGTTGATGACAATAAATATGTATTCTTGTCCATTTTAGGCGGGAGATCTGGATAAAGGTATCCCTATCATTATGACATCTAGACTACTGCTCAAAGCAAATGTCTGCAGGAATCATTTGTTGATTTGTTTGCTTGTTTCCCAAAGTACTAACCACGTGCTTCAGGAAAGTAGACAATGTCATTCTAGAGGCAGGACAAGTAACAGGTTTGCATACAAGGAAGAGCTTTTCTTCTGGATCCTCCCTACCACTCCCATAGGGAGGATCTAAGATTCTTAAACAGGACATTTGAATTAGCTGTGAGACAGTTGTGTCCAGGGACCACCAGTGAAGCAGAGGTGTGAAACCTAAGATCTGTGCATTTTATTCCTGTGGGGAAAGGGAGCGCCAGGCAAAAGTAGCTGCCCCCTAGGTGGACCTAGGCAATTGCCTCTACTGTCAGTCTTTGCCAGAATTAGAGAGGTGTCAAACCAGTTCTCTCCCCAGTGTGACAGATTAGGCCTTGGCTCACTGCAGCAAAGAAAGGGGGTGCCTGGAGGCTGCCCCCATCATACTGCCATCACTACAGCTGCAGTGAACTGTACCACCTCACCTTTGATTTGGTACAGGCAGCCATGTCTATGAGCAGGTACAGCAAGTGGCAGCCTCAGGCATCGTGACCACCTAGCAAAAAAGAGGGAACTTGCTGAAGGCTGTTGCCATTAGTGCTGTTTTGCTGATGATGATGATGCAACCTGCCTGCCTTCCTCACCACATAAAAACAGTACTCATACAAAGCAAACCATTAGAACAATCTCCCAGTTAAAATCCTCAGTAATAAGAAATGTTTTAGAACCTTAAGAATAATAAGCTAAGTACCAGGTTAGCCTCAAGGGGGAGATAATTCAAAAGTTGAGCTATCAACCACTCAAAATTCCTGGATCTGGTTGTCATTGTCATCTGTCTCTGGGAGCACAGAGACCAAGGATTCGGAAGAGGGTGTTAATTGGCAGGTTGGGAGAAGGGAGGAGGCCCATGTGGAAGGAGATCCATATGTACAACTGTACAAAAACTGTCACACACAATTTCCTTGCTTCCTTCATTTCCCTACCCACTATCCACGTGAAATCTTGCAGCTCATTAGAATAAATTCTGCAACAGCGGGAAAGGAAGGCAGATGCAGTCAGGGATAAGTGTTAAGTATTAAGCCAAAGGCATCATGGAAATGATAGGGTTTAAATAGGACTGGTCTTTTGAAAACACCACTCAAGTGGTGAAATTCAGGCAGTAGTATTGCAGTTTTCTGTGTTTATTAAACTGTTTTATTGCACTGCTTTTAATTTTGTAATCCATATTGAGTCTCAGGCCCCTTCCACACACACAGAATAATGCATTTTCAAACCACTTTCACAACTGTTTGCAAGTGGATTTTGCCATTCCACATAGCTTCAAAGAGCATTGAAAGCAGTTTGAAAGTGCATTATTCTGCATGTGCGGAAGGAGACTATACATTAAGGACATTAGTAAAAGACTGGTTGGGGTGGCAATGAAAGAAGGGTGCTAATGCACCACAGGGGCTGATCTCACTCTCAGCAACTGGAGGTATGGCAGCGATGCTGGCTGTAGCTTAGGAAGTAGAAATGGGTGCATCTTGCTTGGGGTAGGCTTACCAAGTTGCCCACTGCAGCAGGCAATCTCCCACTGTGGCTAGTCTAGCCCTCTCCTCCTCGTTAGAGTTTCAGAAGCAAAATTGGGGTGGGAGAGACATTATGCAACACTGTTATATCATTTCTGGGTTTTATAACATTGTAGGGATCCCCCTAATCCTTAAGGGGATTGGAGAGATTCCTAGAGAATTGTATTACCTTGTTTCCCCAAGTCTCCACTCTCTAAATGCTCCCATCACATCAGTGCTCTCAGCTGGAAACCCTAGCTCAGGATGACAAAATACCTTGGACCAATCCTGGGGTTAAGAAAATAGAAGTATGGAGGACACCACTTAGCATCCTGGGAACTCCAGGAATAAGTAGTAGCAAGTGCTGTTTGTGTGCAATTGTTTTGTTGACTGTAATCACTGTTTCAGGCTTCATTTATTAGAAGTTTTCTTTACAGTGCCTGCCCTTGTAAGTAAACATACAATAAAATTAGGTCAAGTCAAAGAGGTGAAGGTGAAGGGAAGGTGTAAAGATGGTAAATATTGCTGACTCAACCATATGCCTGGTGAAACAACTTGGTTGTTTGAAAGAATTTACAAAAAAAAGACAGGAAATTGAAATTTCTTTGAAAAGTTATGTATGTGAATAGTTTCTGTGTAAATACCATAAAAGCTTTGGGGGTAGGAGCCCACACATTTTTTAATATGAATATAGAGCTGCTGGACGCCCTTTATTTTTATGCTAGTATTTTTATATTGTATTTATGAGATCTAGCTTTTACTTTTTTATCGCTGTTTTTAAAGATTTAGCCATTTTATGTTATATTATGTTTATTGTTGTACACTGCCCACGGAGCCCCTCGAGTGGATAGGGCGGTATAAAATCTTAAAATGTAATAATAATAATAATAATAATAATAATAATAATAATAATAATAATAATAATAATAATAATAATAATAATAATAATAATAATACTTTAAAAAATAGTATACTCACAATTCAATCTATATTAAGAACTCAAGCAATTCAAACATATATCTAAGACCTGTCTGTATTATGGGACCCTGTACTAACAGGTTTTCTAATTATTACTACAGTTGGATTTTTATAAGAAAGAAAGAAAGAAAGAAAGAAGAAAGAAAGAAAGAAAGAAAGAAAGAAAGAAAGAAAGAAAGAAAG
>NC_059431.1:71219006-71238199 GCF_021028975.2 Sphaerodactylus townsendi | reverse complement strand
CTTTCTTTCTTTCTTTCTTTCTTTCTTTCTTTCTTTCTTTCTTTCTTCTTTCTTTCTTTCTTTCTTTCTTATAAAAATCCAACTGTAGTAATAATTAGAAAACCTGTTAGTACAGGGTCCCATAATACAGACAGGTCTTAGATATATGTTTGAATTGCTTGAGTTCTTAATATAGATTGAATTGTGAGTATACTATTTTTTAAAGTATTATTATTATTATTATTATTATTATTATTATTATTATTATTATTTAGATTTTTATACCGCCCTATCCCCGAGGGGCTCCGGGCAGTGTACAACAATAAACATAATATAACATAAAATGGCTAAATCTTTAAAAACAGCGATAAAAAAGTAAAAGCTAGATCTCATAAATACAATATAAAAATACTAGCATAAAAATAAAGGGCGTCCAGCAGCTCTATATTCATATTAAAAAATGTGTGGGCTCCTACCCCCAAAGCTTTTATGGTATTTACACAGAAACTATTCACATACATAACTTTTCAAAGAAATTTCAATTTCCTGTCTTTTTTTTGTAAATTCTTTCAAACAACCAAGTTGTTTCACCAGGCATATGGTTGAGTCAGCAATATTTACCATCTTTACACCTTCCCTTCACCTTCACCTCTTTGACTTGACCTAATTTTATTGTATGTTTACTTACAAGGGCAGGCACTGTAAAGAAACTTAATAAATGAAATGAAACAGTGATTACAGTCAAAACAATTGCACACAAACAGCACTTGCTACTACTTATTCCTGGAGTTCCCAGGATGCTAAGTGGTGTCCTCCATACTTCTATTTTCTTAACCCCAGGATTGGTCCAAGGTATTTTGTCATCCTGAGCTAGGGTTTCCAGCTGAGAGCACTGATGTGATGGGAGCATTTAGAGAGTGGAGACTTGGGGAAACAAGGTAATACAATTCTCTAGGAATCTCTCCAATCCCCTTAAGGATTAGGGGGATCCCTACAATGTTATAAAACCCAGAAATGATATAACAGTGTTGCATAATGTCTCTCCCACCCCAATTTTGCTTCTGAAACTCTAACGAGGAGGAGAGGGCTAGACTAGCCACAGTGGGAGATTGCCTGCTGCAGTGGGCAACTTGGTAAGCCTACCCCAAGCAAGATGCACCCATTTCTACTTCCTAAGCTACAGCCAGCATCGCTGCCATACCTCCAGTTGCTGAGAGTGAGATCAGCCCCTGTGGTGCATTAGCACCCTTCTTTCATTGCCACCCCAACCAGTCTTTTACTAATGTCCTTAATGGCAATCTCCTTCAAGACACGCAGAATAATGCACTTTCAAACTGCTTTCAATGCTCTTTGAAGCTATGTGGAATGGCAAAATCCACTTGCAAACAGTTGTGAAAGTGGTTTGAAAATGCATTATTCTGTGTGTGTGGAAGGGGCCTGAGACTCAATATGGATTACAAAATTAAAAGCAGTGCAATAAAACAGTTTAATAAACACAGAAAACTGCAATACTACTGCCTGAATTTCACCACTTGAGTGGTGTTTTCAAAAGACCAGTCCTATTTAAACCCTATCATTTCCATGATGCCTTTGGCTTAATACTTAACACTTATCCCTGACTGCATCTGCCTTCCTTTCCCAGCAGAATTGACCTGCCAATTAACACCCTCTTCCGAATCCTTGGTCTCTGTGCTCCCAGAGACAGATGACAATGACAACCAGATCCAGGAATTTTGAGTGGTTGATAGCTCAACTTTTGAATTATCTCCCCCTTGAGGCTAACCTGGTACTTAGCTTATTATTCTTAAGGTTCTAAAACATTTCTTATTACTGAGGATTTTAACTGGGAGATTGTTCTAATGGTTTGCTTTGTATGAGTACTGTTTTTATGTGGTGAGGAAGGCAGGCAGGTTGCATCATCATCATCAGCAAAACAGCACTAATGGCAACAGCCTTCAGCAAGTTCCCTCTTTTTTGCTAGGTGGTCACGATGCCTGAGGCTGCCACTTGCTGTACCTGCTCATAGACATGGCTGCCTGTACCAAATCAAAGGTGAGGCAGGCCAGTCTACTGCAGTGCCAGTGATGGCAGTATGATGGGGGCAGCCTCCAGGCACCCCCTTTCTTTGCTGCAGTGAGCCAAGGCCTAATCTGTCACACTGGGGAGAGAACTGGTTTGACACCTCTCTAATTCTGGCAAAGACTGACAGTAGAGGCAATTGCCTAGGTCCACCTAGGGGGCAGCTACTTTTGCCTGGCGCTCCCTTCCCCCCACAGGACAACAGATCTAGGTTTCACACCTCTGCTTCACTGGTGGTCCCTGGACACAACTGTCTCACAGCTAATTCAAATGTCCTGTTTAAGAATCTTAGATCCTCCCTATGGGAGTGGTAGGGAGGATCCAGAAGAAAAGCTCTTTTAGAGGCAACCTGTTACTTGTCCTGCCTCTAGAATGACATTGTCTACTTTCCTGAAGCACGTGGTTAGTACTTTGGGAAACAAGCAAACAAATCAACAAATGATTCCTGCAGACATTTGCTTTGAGCAGTAGTCTAGATGTCATAATGATAGGGATGGCCCTTATCCACATCTCAAGTAAAAAATGGACAAGAATATTATTTATTGTCATCAACTTTTGTGCCTTGATGCTTTATCTGCTTTGCATATGTTTTAACACTGCTTCTATTCCAAATATCAACCCTATTAAAGTATCACCTGTCCTGGTTTGTTTATTGTGGGGTTTCTCAGTCATTTTGAGACTTGAAAACAGGAACTTCAAAGCTGTCTTTTCTGTGGAGGGGAAAAAAAGTACTTTTAATGATTTCAAGAACCACGGATGATTTATAGCTCACATAATTGTGGGGTAGCTATCTGGAAAGAGTTATAAGCTTACACACATTAGGACAGTTGGTGGCATACACCAACTTCTGTAGAAGCCTTCAGCAAGCTGACAATACTGTAATGAGGAAACTGCACAACTCCCTCATAGTAATGCCAAATCCTGCTGGGTGCTTTTGCAAACACCCACAGTGATCTAACAGAGCTCATTTGTTCTGAATTATAAACTAGTTATTTAATTTAAAAATACTTTTCAAGAACAGTTATTCCAGAACCCAATGATTAGTTGCAAATGTTCTAGTAAAGACATCTGCCAGAAGAAATTTAAAAGCAAGACTTCTGTATTATTTTTCTCATGCACAAAAATTAATTCCAAAGAAGGAACAGTGTTTGGGCTGTCTGGAGAGAAATCTTGTGTGTATGTGCAGTCAAGTCACAGCTGATTTATAGCAACCCCATTAAGTATCTTCAAGGCCAGAGACATTTGGAGGTGGTTCAATATTGCCACCCTCTGCAGGGGTAAGGCAAGATTTGAATATTTTTAAGGAGAGTGAAAGCTGTGGTTGAGTTCTATATATCCTTATGTAATTTCCTGACTCATTTTTGTTGAATGTTTTTGGTCTCAGGCACAGGTGTTTGCAGTGAACCATTGTTTAGAAACGTGACTGTTATGCAAGAAGGCAAAACTTGCAGAGGTATGATGGGTTGCAGAAAGATGACCATGCTTGAGTTTATCCTACAGATCACACACACAAATACCTTTCCATGTTTCCTGCACC
The DNA here is from genome assembly GCF_021028975.2 of Sphaerodactylus townsendi. Lineage (NCBI taxonomy): Eukaryota > Metazoa > Chordata > Lepidosauria > Squamata > Sphaerodactylidae > Sphaerodactylus > Sphaerodactylus townsendi. The sequence continues at coordinate 71,234,604 of NC_059431.1, read as the reverse complement.
CCCTTGGAATCTCATAAAAGGTGATACTGAAATTTGGAAGATCATGATGGACAAAATATTATGTATTATGGAAGACTCCAGTAAAGATAAAATTGCTCCCTACTCCTTGTGCTAGTGAAGATCTTGATTTGCCAAGCTGTCTCACCTGGTGGTAGGGGAGAGATTTTGTTTAATTCACTCATCACTGTAGTCTCCCCTCCATGCCCTGCCCTGCCATATCATCCCACTAGACTAGCGCATCAACTTTTTTTTTGGGGGGGGGGGGGGTGATGGAACTTGTCACATAGGAATCTTGAAGAAAGACAAGGAAGGAAGATTTGCCTCCCTGAACCTCTTATGGTCACCACTCATAGGATGCAAACTGTTATTTTTCTAACTTTATAGAAGAAAAAAATATCCTAGGATTTCTCATTTTAAAATTCCATACATCCCATGCATGACTTTTTGAACTGAATTCTTCTTCAAGAGAACAATTAAATAATAACAGAAAACTATTAAACACCTAAAATATGCACATATAAAATTAAAAGCACTGTAATAAGCAAATGTATTTGTTTTATATATAAATAAGTAAAATGACAGGAGGGATACAGAACTTGTACACTGCAGAATCTGCCTGGAGAATGAAATGCATAATTTCGTACTCTGCACAGAGGAGCATTCCATGGAGCCCTGAAGCCATGGCATCCCTCTCAGTAGGATACCCAGTGTTCAGGTGGGGGCAGATTTTCTCTCCCGAACTGAGGCATTTTGCAGTTGGAACCAAATACCATTTGTTTCTCTGCATGAATGAAAGTCAAAAGGTGTACTCAATATTTTTGCCTGTCTTACAAGTTAGCTGCTGACAATGACTTTTTGAAGGTTACAAGAGGCTATTAAGGAACAAAGAAGGTATGGAATAAGCTCCTTCTACTCAAATGGAATGTCCATAGGATTAAATCTAATTTACCATTATATTTATGATGTACATGTTTCGTAAGTGTTTTTAGATTTGTCATATTGTATGCTCCATCTAATAGTCATGTATGAGAAGTCACTAGAGTTGGCTCTAACTAGATGGAGGTGGGCATTCTGTTTTTGATTGTAGTCTTTTCACTGTTTTCTTCTGCACAGCAAGAGGAAAATGGGGAAGGGAACGGTGTTGCATGTATCATGATATCACTTTGGGCAAAAACCTGAAAGTAGCACCACAGCTTCTCCCATGACATTCTAGAAATTCCCCAAATCTGTATGTGGTGACACCACTGCAAATGCCATCATGGTGCACAAAATGTTTTTAAAAAAAGTATCACACTGTTTCTGGGAACTGACTTGGCAACTGTAGCAATTTGGGTACTATGATCCTTACCATAAATATCTGTGCATTCCTAGAGTGTTGTTGGATAGCTTTGATATCAGTTTTTGCTGGAAGTGATATCACTTACGATGCATTAAATGCTTTTTTTAAAAAATGTTTCCAACCTCTGAAAGCTCCCTGATCTGGCACCCCTAGCAGATGCTTTAGCTGGATGTGGGCTATGTTCATCATTTCTGATTCCTAACCTTGCCACTGCAGTCAAATGTTCACAGCCTTATATTTATTTATTTATTTATTTATTGTTTCAATTTTTATACCGCCCGATCCCCGAAGGGCTCCGGGCGGTGAACAACAAAAGTCAGAGACAAGCAGGAGCAATATCATACATACAATATAAATACATAGGCTCCATCTCCTGTCAACAGTAAAAAACTTAAAACCAGCGGAAACAGATTAATACATAAAACATAAAACAGGCGTCCAACCCCAAATTTAAAACCTACCCCCAGAAGAAGGGGGGGACGGTAGGCCCCTCAATATGAGGGACCCTGATGTAACAGCCCCGAAAAACGAGGGGCAATAGAGAGCAGTAGGGGGCACCACATCAGCGGCGGGCCACTCCAAAGGCCCGGTGGAACAACACAGTCTTACAGGCCCTGCGGAACTCACCTAGGTCCTGCAGGGCCCGGACAGCTGGAGGAAGGGTGTTCCACCAGGCCGGGGCAAGTGCTGTAAAAGTCCTGGCCCGCGTGGAGGCCAGCCGCATCATCGAGGGGCCAGGGGTCACCAGCAAATTGGCCTCTGCTGATCGCAGAGGCCGAGTGGGGACATATGGGGTGATATAAACAAAGCTGGAATCTCACATATCAGCAGGTCAGGAGGAGGGAGCTGTAGAAGGATTCAGTCTCCCACTTCTTGTTCCTTGCCGACAGCTGATTAGTAGTCAGCATTTGCTACTGAGTTTGCTTTTTTAGTACCAGTGTCTATAATTGTGAGCAATAATGGGCAAATTTTGTATGCTGATTTTGTATGTTTATTTTATGCCAATAAAGGCTTGTGATTGATACTGAGTTTGCTTCCTTGATGGCTACATGTGTACACTGCTGGATTACAGCTATGCAAAATTTGAGGCATTAGTTATTATGGCCTTTTTTGCATTTCAATGCATTTTATTTCCCCCCACATATATTAGATTTGAGGGCAAGGACAGGAAATTTTTGGCAGTGATAGACTCCACTCTGGATGGTTTGTGAATGAAAGATATATCTTAGGCAGCAAATATATTTCAGAACCATATAGTTGGCCTTAGTGTTAATATTAGGATATCATATTTTGTAGTTGACCATGAGTGTAAAAATGCTTTTTCCGTGTTTACCTATGGTCATGGGATAGATGATTTATTAGTAGTAATCAAAAATTTGATGCACATCTTTTCATTACATTGTGTGCTGTTGTTAGAAAGATGCCTTCCCCCATGGTTTTAAAATTTTCCTGACACAGGAATCCTAGGGCTATTATATCGTCCATCATGCTATCCTTGGGCTAGCTAAACCTTATGTAAATTCAGCATGTCCAACAGGTAGCAAACTGGTTTAGGATTTGCCAGCTGAGCAGGCCACAGACCAGGATAAGACCTGCCTGCTGTATCACTTTCGTTAGGAGATTGCAAAAACTGATCTGCACAGAAGTTCTGGTCTGCTCATGCAGGAAAAGTAGAGGGTAGACATGTGAGGTTGTGAGATTTAGAGTGCAGGTAGGGCTGCGCTTTCCCACACTGAAAAAACTGCTTGTATAACCCTGCATAGGAATGGAACGAGCCAGGAAGAGGCAAAGCCTCTATATGCAGAATGTATGGAAAGCAGAAGAAAGAAGCAAGGCTGCCTGGCTGGGAGCTTGAAGTTTAATTATAGGCTCTTAACACCTTGTTTAAGGTAACTATGATATTTGAATGGAGACTATCAAGGGAAGGAGACTTTTGTTTTATATTTGTGGCGCTCTCCCTCCCCCTCCTGCGGCTTGGGCTGACAAGCCGTCCCACCGTCCCTTTCCGAGGTGTTGGTCTCCTTGTCTGCAGCCCCGGTCTTTGGGGCTCCTAAAGAAGTCAGCTGCCGGAACCACAGGGTGCCCCCTGAGAGGGGAGGGGAAGGTGCCCTCCCCACCGGCTGGGCTCTCCCTACGTGCGCTTGGGGTTGGTAGCCCCTCCCGCAGGGGGACTGCCGCCCCTTATGGAGTCCGTCTCTCTTCCCTCCTCCTCAGTCTTCCCTGTTCCTTCCCCGCTCTCCCTCTCTCCTCTCCTCTTCGCCTCCTCGGTCTCTCTCCCTTCTCTCTCTTCCTCCTTGCTTTCTCTTCCTCCTCCTCTTTCTTCCACCTCGCTCTCTCTTTCTCCTCTTTCTACCGCTTCTCGCCTCCACTCCCTTCTGCCTCTTCAACTTGCCAACCCCTCGCTAGCCTCCGTGTCTCCACTCCCAACGCTCCTTCCCTGGCCGATCCCAGCCTCCGCAGTTCCCTCCCGCGCCCTACTGTGGCCAGCCTCGCCCTTCCCCCCTCCCTTTCCTTTTCAAGCCTCGGCCGGGCTCCGGGGGCATGCCTCGCCTCGCTCTCGCCCCGATCAGGCTCGGCCGAAGGCTTCAGCAGCGGCCGGTTCTTCGGCGGGCCCAGCCCTCGCCGGCTCCCGCTGCCCCGTCATTGCTGGCCCCACCCCCTGGCCAGCCGAGTCCGGGGCAAGCCGTTGCGGCGACCCCCGGACACTATTGTAAATTTTAAAATGTATTGATTCAGGGCTTTGTTTATTTGGTGGGAGTTCTCTTGGGAATGTTACCTTTTTAGGTCAGTGCACCAAGACTTCATCTGGAGATTTGTTGGGCCACCTACAAAAGGAAAGAAATGGATGTGGGGTTGGCAAACTGTGAAAAGGGGGAAGGTTAATTGTTAAACTTCAATAAGGTCATGGTTTTGTTGTATTGCTAAGTTCTATGTTATATTTGATTTAAGTGAAAAGTAAAAAGACAACTGTTTTAAATTGTTAGCAAGATTCATTCCAAGTTCTGTCCCACAGAACCCAAAAGCTGAGGGTACATTTGCAAATGAAAAGCTAGGACAGCAAAAAAAAGTTAACACACCAGAGAGAGAGAGAGAGAGAGAGAGAGAGAGAGAGAGAGAGAGAGAGAGAGAGAGAGAGAGAGAGAGAGAGAGAGAGAGAGAGTTTAGTCCCATCCAATGCTTGCCAATTTAGTTTTCCATTTGCAGGTTTTCATTGGAGGTTTTTTAAAAATATATGGAAGTCGATGTTGTCATTGCTGCCGCCGCCATCGTCATCGTTGTTGTCATCATCATCACACTATAATTGGCCTGCTGCTACACTATGCAATGTTATAGTCTATTCTACACCTCTAGTCTCCCATTTATTCCTGCTATTTTCCTATACATGTAAGGTTGCCATGCCCCCTGATGTGGTAGGAATCCTCCCAAATTAATCTTTCTAGTTTGTTGCCCATGGCCACTTTGTATGCAGTGGTGGGAATGTTTTTGTTAAATGCCAGTGGATTCTGAACTGGTATATCATTTCTTAAGTGTGACTGCAGCGGATACAATGGGTAGCTATAGTTGGAGATGGTTTTCCTTAGAGTTTCTGAGGATTACTAGAAACATACACTGATGTAGTAATGCCAGGGACGAATCTAATGCCACATGACCCCCCCATACCCCCTCTCCCAAACCCTTCCTATATATATGTGGACCAAATCTGATCCTGTGTGGCCTCAATTACACACCAGAAACTGAAAACACTGCCAGGTCATGACCAGGTTCAAAGATGAGCAGATCTGACAACTGCAATCTATGTGGGAACTATAATTTATATATTGTATGATTTATATAGAATCATAGAATCATAGAGTTGGAAGAGACCACAAGGGCCATTAAGTCCAACCCCCTGCAATGCAGGAACACACAATCAAAGCACTCCCAACATATGCTCATCCAACCTCAGTTTAAAAACCTCCAAAGAAGGAGACTCCACCACTCTCTGAGTGGCAGTGGAGTGGCAGAGGCAGTGAATTCCACTGTTGAACAGCCCTGATGGTCAAGAAGTTATTTCTAATGTTTAGGTGGAATCTCTTTTCCTGCACCTTGAATCCATTAGTTCATGTCCTAGTCTCTGAGGCAGCAGAAACGCTTCTTGCTCCTCTCTTCGGCTACGACATCCTTTCAATTATTTCAAACATATATTTATATAAATCATGTTAGTCCATTTATTTAAATCATGTTAGTCCAAACTACATAGCAAGTGAGTGGTTGTAGTGCCAACTCCAACCTCCTGTGGTTTTTAGTTAGGATACCTTTCCCCCAGTGTCCTATTTAACACTGTTAAGTTGTTAGAGCTGGAACCTTTGCTCTTCCTGTCTGTTCCACTAGAAGCATTACAAAATAAGCCTGTCTTCACTGGGCCTTCCTTAACAGCATTATTAATATTTTAAGTTGCCTGTGGCTGAGGTTCCCAGATCAAAACAAATCATTTTGAGGGTGGATAGAACCTCCATAAGCTAATTAAAATATGTTCTTTCATTATCTGAGCTGCAGAATCAAAGCAGATATTCTTTTTTAATCCTCGATCTCTTGGCAAATTAATTCAGGGCTGCTGAAAGGGGAAAAGGCTATGGAAATAAGATGTTTGGTAACTTTGGAGCCTTGCTGCTGTGCAGCTATATATTCTTTACTGAGGGACAGGAAAAGAGGAATGTGGTCCAAGGCATCGCTGTTTCTTGATCTTAACTACTTGTCAAGGTTAAGGGAGGATAAGTGCGCGTAAGTTCCCTGTCCCATCTTTTCATTGTAGGAAGCTAGTATATAAATATGAGGTACGTAATGGGGGAAAATAACATGCATGGTGCATACACAGCGAACAACTATTAGCCTACTTATGCTAGCAGCAAGTCATGTGATTAGTTTTCTTATGATATTTTATTTGTTGAGTTTGGATGACAGAGGGAATATTTGTCTGAGGTGCATGTTAATTCCCAGTACCCTGAATTAATTTAATAAGTTAATTTTAAAAAGTTATAAATCTATTCATTCATATCCCCCATTTATCCAAATGGGGACCAAAGTGGTTTACAATATTCCCTCTTCATTTTATCCTTACAACAACCTGTGAGGTAGGCTAAGCTGAGTTTGTGCAATTGGTTCAAGATCATCCAATCAGTTTCTACAGCAGAGTGGGGATCCTAGATCCAATCTTACCCTCCAACTACTATACCACACTGATTCTCATTAATTAATAGGGCCAGTTTCAGTGGAAGTAATGTGAAGCATTTGCCTTGCCCCAAAACTAGTAGTGGATCTAACATATCACCATTATCACACTGCATCAGTACGAAAGGTAACAGGATAGAATCTTTGGCATGTGTTCTACCTCTTCTGGTTTAGGAGGCATAGTCAGATTTTGCCTAAGAGTCCTCCATAACCCAGAGCCAGCAATTAATTAGGATAAACTTTCTTAACTAACCTCTTAGACTAGTAGACTTTAGTCTTGTCAGGACTCACTTTTTAACTGTAGGCTGTGCACTATAATGAGACTATTAATTCTTAACTATGCATACCCATGCTATTGTTTTTGTCTCTATAAGAACTAGTTCAATGGGAAAACAGATTTCCTTAACCTATAATAATTGTATAAAATATGGATTTTGTAATGCATCCTAGATTGTGGAGTCATTAACTAGTGGATTCTGACTGATTTAGAAGACCAAGGTACTGAACAAATTCCATCTAAGTTCTTACAAATGCAGTAAAAGCTATTTCATGCGATAAAATATGAATGCATTAATAAAATATCTTGATCCCACCATTATACCCTGAAAGTTGTCCAAGAGTAGGCCCGTTGAGAGGGCTGGATTCCCAGGGCCCAAATTAGCTGGATTCTATATAAATTAGCTGGACCCTGAAGCTAGTGTCATGCTACATTCAGAATGCATCTCCATTTATTTTACCTTTAATGCAGTTCTGGACAGCCTTAGGGGTACAGGAAAGACAGAACAGCCTCTCTGCTTTCTGTTTGCTATGCCTTTCTGCAAAGTTTACTGCATGGAGGCAAACACTTCTACATCCTGCTAAACATGTCAACCAAGCCAACACCAACACAAGGCAAAATCAGTCAGCACAGCTCATGGTTGTGGGAATCATTGCCAGACTGCAGCCTCATAATAAACCTGTTTTTAGCTGTTTCCTTCTTCCTTTCATTCCACCCTCTTCAATAGTTTCTTTCATTTCTTCTTTTCATTCCACCTACTTCTAAAGTTTCATCTGCTCATCTAGATCTTGCAAAGAGGTAGTTCTTTCAATGTACTTAGAAAAAAACAATCTTTCCTCTTTTATTATTTTCTCTTCCCTTTTCCCACATTTTCTCCTTTATTTTGCTCTCTTCCTTTCATGATATGCCTTCATTTTTCTTTTCCTCCTTCTAACCCTCCCCCCGCATTATTTGTCAATATTGGTCTCAACTACTTCTCATCCCTGGTTGGCAACTTAGAATATACTTAATAGTAGTAAAGAATCAAACGTTAACCTGTTTTAGTGGTTACAACACATGTGGAACAGAACTTCTCTCCCTCCTTAATTAGATTTAATTATATTTTAAATACTGTTTGAGCAGTGAGTTATTTTTTCAAATGATAATTTATTATGCTTAATTTCTTTACGCTAGTAAATTATTATACAAAGAATACGTAATAGGCAAAAACAATGCATACCTTAAAAATATTCCATCAGTCATTTATCATACAATTCAATTTAAATAGTGAAGAAAAAAAGACAAAGGATCAAACCTAAACCTCTTACCTAAACTGCAACTAGTGATACATTCAAGTTTAGACTTAATTGGTTCAGTTTTACCTTGCCCTTTCCTGAAAAGGCCCCCAGTTTAGTTTCATTTTCCATAGCAACGTTTCTGCGCATGCGCAAACAGTCCCATTTTTCTGATATTCTGATTGGCTGCAGCTGTGGGGTAGGGAGAGCAGGTGGCAAGGTGGGAAAAATAAAACCGTCCATCTTCCACCGTGTTGCATGGGAGTGGGAATGGTGCAGGCTTTTCGTTCCTTCACCAATTTAGCGATTTTCGAAAACCACAGGATAAGGGAAATCTCGCGGGATGGGCCCAAGTTAGGCCCAGAAGCCATGTGGAAGTCATGCCTGAACTGGGATGTTTCACCTTCTTATTCCAGGATATATGGTCTGTGTGGAAAATGCCTTTGATTCCAGTATTCAATAAATGGGAATCATGTTTCCACTAAGTATTCAAGGACCGTAGTTTCCCCTTCACAAATCTTCTTGCATGCAGTGATATCCATTAATAGTCTATGCCATACTTTACATGCTCGTTTATCCATGCCCAGCAGGTTTGATTGTTTCCAGGCATGAACTAGCAGTTACCTGGCTGGAACCAATAGACTTTTGAGTGCTTACTTTTTTCTCTGTAGGAGATCCCTCAGGTGAATACTTGGTTCGTCTTCGAAAAGACTTTAAGAATTTTCTTAACCCTAATCATCATCTTACCCTGGCTTCTTATAAGGAATCAAAACAACTTCACCAACAAATCATTAAGGAAAAGAAAAAACTTCATCAAACCAAACAATGGCATATACTTCATGAAGCCCTGAATTCCAACAACAGTAAGAAAATGGTCAATTGTAACAAAATTTAGTAATCAAAAAATCATACAACAACTATCACTGAACAGCAATGGATACAGCATTACTCTCAACCCTCTTAACCTAACCCAGCAATTTCATTGAAGTGCAAAGTTTAACTTACAATTAACGGATCTCCTCTAATGTGGACTCCCACTCAGAGGCAAATGTACTATCGACCATTATAAAAAAAGTCTCGAAAAAAAAATAAGACTCCTGGACTGGACATCTCGTGCGAAGTTCCCTCTGAAATTACACTGAATGGTAATCCCTAATTTTAAATAAATTGTTCACTTACATTGACTCAATATGGTTCAGACTGGAGACGTATATCATCAATAATAATACCACTACGCAAAAAAGGACCTACTAACGCATCCTGGAAACTTCTCGACCAATTAATTTTGTCCATTATTGGGAAGGTTTATACTAAATACCTTGAAAGTAAGTTAAAAACATGTACATCGAAAACAACATCACAGGCCCTGAACAAGCTTGGTTGTGAAATCCGAAGTAAATCTACCATGGATCGATCATGCCTAACCCTCTACACTCTAGCAAACAAATATCAATCCAAGGGTCAAGGGAAATTATATGCAGCCTTTTTTTAGATCTGAGGGAGTGCATTTGATACAATTTCTAGAAGTATCCTCATGGTCAAAATTAACTTATCTCCAAAATGGGAGTTTCACTGATTACTATATGCCATTCAGAATTATATAGCAACACCACTTGTCAGGTCAAATTCAGGATCAAACTGGTACATTATCTGAAAAAATTCCAATCACCAGAGGGGTCAGACAGGGATGCGTATTGGCACCTCATATCTTTAACATCTACATAAACGATCTTCAAAACCACACTTTAGCAAAGTCAATGGTCATCCTCCTAACAATTGGGACAATGTCCCGCTTCCACTCCTTCTCTATGCTGACGAGCAAGCAGCATTTTATCCTAAAACATCGATTGGACTCCAAAGATATCTAAGAGCTTTTTTTGACTACTCAGATCTCAACAAACTAAAACTAAACAGTGAGAAGTCAAAAATAATCGTATTTTGCAAAAAGTAGCATCTTCTGTCATGGAAAAACAGCAATATTGGGATCAAGCTGGCATAATCCTTTAAATATTTAGGGATCACTTTTCAATACACCTTTAAATGGTCCCTTCATAGATCCTGCTTAATCTCACCAACCAGACGCATCTACCATGTCTGGCATAATCCAACCCCACTATGGAAAAGGAAACCAATCAGTAAAAGCCGTGATTAAAAATTTTTTCTAGCAAAGTTGTTGCCTAAAATCCTCTCTATCATAATTTTAATCCCAATTTGGATAAGCGATATCAAATGTGATGTTGAACAAATCCAAGCATATTTTCTGAGAAGGATTTTGGGAGTCCCGAATAGTGTCACTCATCCAACTTTTATGTCTCCGAAGTTGGCCTCTCATATGTAAAACAGAAGCTTCTTGGATTGCCACCTTCATATATTGGCTCAAAATACATTTTAGGATCACCGGTGGCAGGTGATATAAACTCAAACTTTTTTAAAGACAACTTTCAATTCTACTGGTTCAAAGTCATTACGAGAGAACAGCAATCAAAACCATAGGATTTGATTTGGACAATATGTTGGGACTGGATAGTGAACTGCATATTTTCAATCAGACCCACGAAATACTGAGGATTCGGGAACATCACCGTTTCTATCCAACAAAGGAGGCTGTATGTTCTCCTCAGTCCCTCGGAATATAACCAAGCTACAGGAGCAAGCAGAGAGCCAAATATCTTTCGTCTCTCATATCCATTTAACGCACGTGCATTCATGCTAGCACGCCTCAATATTTTCCCACTAGCGGAAACCTCAGGGTCCCTAAACACATCCCTAAACATCGTAGATCATGCCGTTATGAGCGGATCTCTCTATAGAAGTCCAAGGTCCTTCAACCTTCTAGCCACTTATTTCACAATCCTAACTTGCAGTCTATGATAGCCAGATGATCTTCTCAGACATGTTGGTCCGGAATTCATGTGCTGGTTGGAGTACGCAACCGGACGCAAAGCTATGGCACAACATTTTCATTACAATGCCACCATACTTGTGAAGCACCTGTCAATATTTATGCAGGGGTAAGGTACCATCTAAGTTAAGCTCAAACCTGTTCAACAGGCAAAAAAGATTCATCTGATTGAACTGGATTGTTTGAAACTTCTGATGTGTATAAATACCGGTAAACAATAATAAGAGTTTTCACCAACTTCATGTTGGAGTTCTGAAAAGGATTTGATCTTTAAGAAAACCCGCTATTGTCAATCTCAGAGTCTCCCATGGGATGCTGGAAGCCTCCACGATTTTGAATGTCTCTGCAAAGTTAGAAAGTTTTGATGCAGTACTGTCATGCAGGGAGAATATCTTTAAATCTCAACGCATTTTTATATTGATCCCATGCCTTTGCTAGTGCCATATAAATATGCATTGTGCTCGAGTCTGCAGACCCAGCCATGGGTTGTTGTTGTATTAGTGGGACATCTAATATTCCTTTGTAAATGCTATTTTGCTACTGTAGACATCAAGCGTCATGTTATATGAGAACAGACATAATATTTTTTAGAAAATCCCAGTACTTCTTATCCAGCACCACTACCTAATCAATTTCCCCCTGTTTTTGTGCTAGGTAAAGATTTCTTACTGATTTATCAGATGTGAGATGTGTGTTCCATATTGGTACATATACATATGTGTGAAGAAATAAAAGATTACAAAATGAGACAAAATGAGACACATGGTTAGAATGAGGGGCATGGGGGAGGCGCAGATGGAATCTTTGTCCCCCTGACAGCCTTGCCCAAGGAGTCCATCTTCCAAGTTCAAATACACATTACTGCATCGCCTATGAATGGGGTCTAGTAAGCCTTTTCGGGCGAGTTCTTAGATCTCTCACCATACACAGCTCTTTCATTTTCAGCGTAGTTCTCTGTAAAACTCTAAGAAAGCTCAGTAGTGCTTCACAATTAAAATCTTCCCAGATTCTTCTAAAAGCATTGCTAACAGCATTGCTGTAATATAAAAGGCACTCTTACACTCAATTGGAGTGTTAGAACTGAAATTAATTCTTTTGAGTTTTAAAAGTTATTGAATAACGGACACATTTGGCCTTCTGTTGTGATTCCAAAATGTGTAGACAGTTCATTAATATAATTCTAGCTCTTGAATCAACCTTTAAATGTTACATTCAATTAACACGGTAAAAGCCACTCATAAATACATAACTGCAGCGGACAGGAATGAAGGTGAACAGGAGGGGCAGGCTATTTGAGCCCACTTGATCTTTCAGCTGGGGAAAAGGAGAAGTTGACACCAAGCTTCGTACCTTGCCAGTCTCATGGCAAGCTTCCCAATTTGTCTTTTCTCAGCCTAAATTTCAGTGGGGGCAAGCCAACGCCGGTAATTTCCCCGCCATAATAGCAAGAGTATAACGAAGTGGCAGCCGATAACCAGGGAGAAAATGAAGCAGTTTTGCTTCATACAGAAATGAAGCTTTCAGGAAAGATCTGGGCCCCGCATGAGGCTTCAAATTCATTGGCAATTCATTAGTGCATAATTTCTAGCCCCCCTGCCTAAGCTCCCTTTGGAGTGATAAACTCTTCTAATACATTTGAAATGCCAGCTGTAAGAATAACATACTGAAGAGTGGTGAGTAAAATGTAAAAGATGAGAGTAGACTTAAATTCTTCATTTGCATCTGGTACATGAAGATTGATTAAGGCCTTTGGAAAGAAAATGTCTGCTTATTGTAAATTGACAGTGTTAATGACAAAAATGAAATACTAATGCTGCATTAGTAAAAATAGTATTTTATTCAGTTAGAATATTAACCAAATCAGCATTGAAGCTTGCTGTGGCTGACTTGGATGGCATTTATGTCCAAGCAAGATGTACAGTTTTATGGTATTTATCACCACTCCATCTGACAGGGATCAGTAGGGTTGGAAAACAGTTGTTTCCCTAATTGCTTCTCAGTGAAATGGACTGTACAACTTTTTTGTTTTCCATTTATGTGTTCAGAAGAAAGAAAAGATGCTACATGTCTACCAGAGACTGAAGGTCAGGGAAAGGTACAGGTGCATGTCTGCATTGTATGTGGAAAACACAGGGGCGTAACGAAGCAGCCCTGGGCAAACTGTAGCCCTGGGCAAAACCTGAGTTGGATGCCACCCCCCCCCCCCATGGGCGGCCACTCCACCACAACCAAATTTTTTTGCACCAGGACATTACTTGCCTGCAGGTGCGTGTATTTTTAGACATATCAGTACCCTGCAATTTCTGTTATTATCATCAGGGGACTGTCCTTATGCTACTCCCCAAGTTTGGTGAGGCTTGGTTCAAGGAGTCCAAAGTTATGGACTCCAAAGGGGGTGCCCCATCCCCCATTGTTTCCAATGGGAGCTAATAGGAGATGGGGGCTACAGTTTTGAGGGCCCATAACTTTGGCCCCCCTGAACCAAACTGCACCAAACTTGTGGGGTGCCATAAGCACTCTTTGGTGATGATACCTTAAAATTTTGGTGCCGATACATCCAAAAATGCACCCCCTGCAGGAACATCCTAGAAATTTGCCCAAGAATCTTTGTTCTGCATTGAGTTTTCTGCATTGCTGTCAATGGGGGTTGCAGGCTGTGGGGGGAACATTTCTGAAATCACAGTCTCAAAGCTTTCAGGGTCTCATCAGGAGACTTCCCTAATGATACCCCCCAAATTTGGTGCAATTTGGTTCAGGGGGGGCAAAGTTATGGACCCTCAAAACTGTAGCCCCCATCTCCTATTAGCTCCCATTGGAAACAATGTGGGATAGGGGCACCCCCTTTGGGAGTCCATAACGTTGGACTCCCTGAACCAAACCTCACCAAACTTGGAGGGTAGGACAGTCTCCTGATGATACGCTAAAATTTTGGTGCCACTAGCCTAAAAACTGCGCCCCTGCAGGCCAAAAATGGAAAACCACTAAAATACCCAAAAACGAACCCAGCATTTTGATGCCCCCCACAATGTGATGCCCTGGGCAGCTGCCCACCTTGCCCAATGGGCATTATGCCAGTGGGAAAACACTGTTTACTTGAGGAACCCCAGCTCTCACCTCCTAATGTTAAATCTCCTCAAACTGCCAAATCAAACCTGGAGGAGAGCACGGGGCTCTAGGGTGTGTGAGCACTTGTGTTTAAAATAGCTTGCAGTGAAAAGTCCTTGGAGTGAAAAGAGGGACAGAGAGGTGATGGATCCGTTCACTTCATGTCAGATAACCTGAAAACAAAAGTGGCCAGTCCTATGCAAAACAGTGGCCTAAGCAAAAACAACAACAGAACAAGGCTTATAAAGGGCCTAGGCGGCTTCTCCTGCTAGACAAGCAAGGTGGTAGCCTTCTAATCTGGAGGAACCGGGTTTGATTCCCTGCTCTGCCGCTTGAGCTGTGGAGGCTTATCTGGGGAATTCAGATTAGCCTGTGCACTCCCACACATGCCAACTGGGTGACCTTGGGCTAGTCACAGCTTTTCGGAGCTCTCTCAGCCCCACCCACCTCATGGGGTGTTTGTTGTGAGGGGGGAAGCATTGTAAGTCTTTGGAGTCTCCTACAGGAGAGAAAGGTGGGATATAAATCCAAACTCCTCCTCCTCCTCCTCCTCCTCTGGTCTATCAATGATCAAGAGGCTTTTGCTGGTCTTGCCATTTTTCTTTGTCCAGTGATCAATGGTGGTTCCTGACTGACCTCCATCTGCTGAGGACATGAATCGTGAGAAAACAGGAGTTAAGAGTATATTATTAAGATGGTAAGAGTTTTCTCTAGAGCTTGCTTTTATCTGATTGTGCAGGTTCAGTTTTGTGGAAATAGGGGTTGAGTGACTATTGGAGAATATTTAGAAAACTTTAATTCAAGCATGTTGTTTCCAAGTATGACTTCTTCATATCTTGTACCTTGAATTTTCTGTGGTTAATTTAAGACATGACAAAAACTGCCATTTTTTCAGAGGCTGTATCTACACCATCAGTGCAAACCCAAGTATAATTTCATTCTTCTAACTCCACTCCAGTCAATGGTCTTTCCACAGCTTTTAAAATGTTTTCTAGGCAGGAAATAAAATGTTTTCTCCAGCTGAGTTCACATTGGTTTTGCATTCCTTTGGTCTTCGTAAAATGTTTTATTTGCAACCTCCTCAAAATGTTTTAAAGGAATCCCTCTTTAGAAATGATTATGTAGGCCGACATTTTCAAAATGACTTTACTTGCTTTGCAATCTCCTTAAGATGTTTTCCATGCCTCTCTGCTATCCCCTGAACTTCCTCCATTGCATCGATTTTATGAACTCTTCTCTGTCTCCCCGTAAGCCTGTTTACTAGATTATTTGGAATCACAGCATGAGGTTGTGAAGCAACGAAGCCTCGATTCAACAACGAACGAAACCGCCCAGAGCCGTACGGGGATGGAGCGGTTAATAAATCCAATTGATTGATTGATTGATTGATTGATTAATGGATGGGTGGATAGATAGATAGATAGATAGATAGATAGATAGATAGATAGATAGACAGATAGAGATGATAGCATAGATAGATAGATAGATAGATA